>NC_138858.1:37042555-37090055 GCF_965183815.1 Platalea leucorodia | reverse complement strand
AGAAAGGGAAAATCCATCCTATTCCAATGAAGCCACTTTACAAGCTTCTCATATATAGTTTGAGGAAGCATCTTCTACCTATATAGGATGCATATGCTTTGTTTGTAAAGCCCTTTGAGTCTGACATATATTCAATGCCATTAACAATAAACAGATTCTCAATGTTCTTCTGGAATATTTGCTTAAAGTTAGAACAAAACGCCACAATTTCCAGAAACAAGGGGCAATTATAATTTTAGCAGATACTAAACCAAACATCCAGTCTGTGAGACTTCCCCAGAAGCTTCCAAAGGGCATCAGAGTGAGTTTTGTGCTCAGAACCACTTAGTAATTTTGGAAAAACATTTTTGGTTGGTTTTGTACAAGCTTCACCTCCATTTTTTCACTAGAGGAAGTGCCAGGTGCTCTAGATTTTTCTGGACATGGGTAGAAAAGACTATTTTTAAACAAACTATAGTAGAATGCACATGGCCAACTTCAGTTACTCACCCTGTAAAATACTGGCCAATTCCATCACCTTGTAGCAATACTAAATGTCAAAACTTGCTTCAACATTGAAAATATTAAAACTGTAGTATTTCTCAATAAATCCTATATGTTTTTGCAGGGACATTTTGCAAAATTTAAATTATTTTGCAACATTTAAATTATTTTAAAACTTATGGAATGATTTACAAAGTGGGTACTACAGATTTGATTCAGATAAATGAGAGGTCTTAACGTACAGAGTAAATTAGTGCAAGAGCTGCTCAAACTTCACATACATTTGTGAATTTGATATTGAATTTGTGAGTTTGATGACAAACCTTTAATATACACGCCTGTCTATTGCCACCTTCCTTTATAGAAATTCATAGCACTCCCACAATGAAGAGAGATTGCCTCATGGCTACATAAAGTTATTGGGTGAAAATAGAAATAAAAAGGATTTTTCCAAGTGCTTCAATGAAACCAAGTTTTATGATTAAAATAATAATTTGTACATTCCTCCCCAATGATAAGGAGTTAGAACAATACCTTTCTTCAACCACCTTCCTAAACTGAGATTCTGCTATTGTTTTCTCAGTTCTTTGAAACAACCTTTTGCACTCACTAGCACTTAAAGTCGTGTATGACAGCTGGAAGGAAACAAACAATGAATGGCTTCTACACCTGTCCCTAAGGTACCATCATAACTCTGTATATCCATAGAGATAAAAATTATGTAGTACCTGGCAAACAAAATTATAGTTTTGAAATATAGATGATAAGCAAGCATAAACTGTGTGACATTTCAGATGGTAGCATTCATATTATTTCAATTACTCACTCTACCTTAAGATAAATGAATGTGAGCACTTCCTATTCTGTGTGTTATTATTTTAACATGATGTTTGTCATTCAGTAATAACGAGATGACAGCCTTCATTGCCTGACCATATGGCAAGTGTTACAAGTTTATGCAATCACATCATCTGCTGTAAATTACCATACTTCCTACAAGTCAATTCACAAATAAAAAATAAATACATACCCAAACTGACATTCAAAGTTACAGATTTGTGTTTATTCAATTTAAGCATGCTTTTAAAGATTTATAAGTAATTAAACAAATATTGTTTTGCAAAATGACAAACAAAAGGCATGATACTGTTTGAAGGATGTCTTTTCTTTGCAGCACACAAAACATATGGTAAAATACAAGTGAGCCCTCTTAAGTGAACACCTGTTAACATACTAAACTACTTGTGTATATTACAAATATCAATACAAATAGCAACTAGTTAAGAACATCATGTTACTGTATGAGGTAAAACATGTAGAATGCTGAGCAGTAAAGATTAAATACTCATCATATTTGCTAAACCAAAGAACACTAAATGCATATGGTACTACCTTGTGAAAAGAGTGATAAACCCACATACGTAAAAAATATTTGCATATGCAATGTAGTGTTAAAATTTAAATACAACAAGAAGTGTATTTATCACTATCATGCATCACTTTTATTCTGTAGCAAGAGCTCTATGGAGATTAACACCTGAAATCATGTAAAGTTAAATACTCACCAAAAGAAATGAAGGTTTCTGAACTTAAAAGTGGTAAAATGCTAAGCATATGTTACTTCCCATTTGGATAATTTGTTAGTTTTTAACATTATACATCTAAACATTCTTTTAATTTTCTCTGACATTAACCATGTTGATCTCACATGATATGTTCACAGCTACTTCACTAGAATTAATTTCTGACACAATTTTGGAAAGCCATATTTTTGAATTAGGAAGGGAAAATCCTGGCCTAAATTCATGAGTACTGACTTATATTAAAATTTAGATCTGTTTGCTGGGGTTGGTATCTTACCTTCTGTAACGTCTGATGTGAAACTTCTTTCATATTCCTCTTTGGAGTACTCTTCTTGACCCCATCATCTTCACTAAGTTTATAAAGTGGCTCTATCAGAAAATAAATAATACCTCTCTATCAGAGAATAAATAAAATACATTGTGACACCTAGTATTTCACTAAAACAACACCCAGACATTTTAAGGAAATGCATTCTTTACTTCTGCAATTATTTATAATGTGGTCTATTTTCTTGACAAGCCTTTTGGTCAGTTTCTAAAGAGTGACCTCTTTTCAAAGTGTTCTGTCACATAATTATGAATCTTTGTAGCATCACAGTATGTTTTTTTCAGAGTACAAGCTTTTCAAAGGTACAATAGATCTGCAGGTTAAAGACACTGTACTTTCATTCCGATTTTTATTCTTTTATAGACTATTCCCTCTATGCCTTAAAAGCAGAATTCATTGCCTTTTTATCTACACAGTCACTACCAGTTTTGTTCTCTAGGTCTTGTCCCCTGCTAGGAGGATCAGAGTGATTGGTGAACAAAGCAAACAGTAACAGAATTAGGATGGATGAAAACTTTAAACACCTTTTTTTGTTAAGTGAAAGATCATGTACTTCACCAGATAAATCACACAAATTATTCCATTCTAATACTGTGAATTCATAACAATTAGAAATTGATACAACTAGTGAGAGCGAATATGACTCTAAGCATCACTCTCAGAGGCAGCTATGCACTTTCGGTACTAAAAATCCCACAAAAAACGACAATTTAAGAATTACATCTATTCATAGAGAAGCATGCTAAGAAAAAGTTTAGAAGTACTAATATGTACGGTAAATCGGAAGTAAAATACATTCTGTTTAGATTTGAACCCAGAGCTTAGTGTTCACAAATTGCCCACTGCTCACAGAAATGAGCAATTACACACCTCAGAAGGACTTCTTCTTAGAATATGAAATATTACATTAAAGAACAAAAAATCCCAACAGTGCAAAAATACCACAATATTCACATTTCTTTTCTTGACCTTCCTGCCCCCAAATGAACTTATTAATCTTAAGGGATAAATATCTGTGCTACATGGTGGAGGTCTGCTTTAGAAGTATCATTTCAAACTACAAGTAGACGCTGCAGGTCACTTAAAAACTTTTGATTTATAAACAAAGCAAGTGTAGAAGAAAACATTGTTACTCTCTGTAGATTCACAATCCTCTTGATATAAACAGTGACTAACAAGTTTGTTAGAGTGAATTAGACCTTTCTTTTGTCTTTGGAACATGTCATGGCCAATTAATACTTCTGTATTCATGAAATAAATGGAACACTATTCTAAAGATAATAAAAGCTGAAAAAGGTAAAACTATGCATCTGGGGAATATGTACCTTTACCTTGATATTAATATGTTAGTTCCCATGTTATTTCAGACTATAGTCCCCCAGCACAGTGGTACTGCATACATTTACAACATTCTTTAAGTAACACACAAAGATAATATGAACATGCTTTTCATCTTTTTCTAAATATTCACTCATTTGAATGTTTGCTGTAGCTTTTATATCAGCATTTACTGTACTCCACTGAAAAGAAAAATTATTTCCCATAGTCAAACTGATCAAAGCACATAAGGTGTTACATTTATTATGTGGATGTATTAAAATACAATTTAAAACTCTATCTATAAATAAACATATTATACACAGAGCATGAAGAATGCTACTGCAAAACAGATAGAAAAGACTATACATGTTCAGTATTATCACAGAAGTCACAAGCAACATAAATTAAAGAAAAGCCAAAGGTCACTGATGCATAACCCTTTCTATTGAGCAGACAATATGTGGCCTACTCAGCCCCCTTCTCCCCTCCTCCCTCCTAATTGTTATGTAACGTTCACAGGAACTGGCTAGGGTGGCGATGAAACAGCATTGGCTATAACTGTCTGTCTGTCTATGATAGCAGAAAGATTCATCATATCAGTCTACTCAGCAAGACATACACTCTACCCATCATACTCCTACATGAAAAATACCAAGGTCTCCCTCAAGGAATAGACCCACAAGTCATACATGCCACTATCTTCAGTCATCAAATTACCATGGTCTTACAGAAGTATACTTACATTCCACTGAGAAAACATAGTTAACTGCCAGCTTTAGAACGTAACACTTAATTCCTAATTAATAGTCACCGAATCTGATGATGAGTTAGTTCAACACCGCTACAAAAGTGTTACTTGAAATATGATACTACAGTTCACTATTAGTATTTGTAGAAAGCCTTCTTACACATAGAAAAAACTATCAGTTTCAAAAAAACACAGAGCTGTGTATTACTTACTGACACAGCACCTACATGAACCATCAAAAGAATGACATTTTTGCCTCCAGTATGCACCAGGTGAAGGATTCCCCTGACAGACAGGAGGTGCTGTGGTGCAGAAAGCCACTGTGTTACTGACTCCAGTGGCAGCCACCCATGCTCCCAAAGATGTCCTAAGTCTGAAACAGACAGTGGGGAAAAAACACCATGAAGACCAGAAGGGAATGCCATTCTCACACATGAGCTGGGGACATGGTAAATTCAGAAGCAGCCTAATGAAAGAAGCCTTCAAATTTCCTCCTAATTGTTAAAGCACTAAACACATCAAGAACTGGCAGTTTCAGGGATCTGACTGTTTTGTGGAAATGCATGGTTATTGCTCAGCAGGCCCTCAACTCCTTCACACTGCTGGTTGCCTTCCCACTTCTCTCTGTGCAAAGACTGACTAAATTGGCAAAACCAAAGAAGTGATTTCTGAAGTCAGTATTTGAAACCTTCACTAGTTCCCTTCAACTCTATTTGGGGCTATGGAAGTAGGAAATAAGGAGTAACATGAAAGGAAACAGTAACTTTCAGTGTTCAGCAGCCAGATATTTCCACTTAGTTTTTTATAGATATAGTTTTATAGTTTTATAGATAAAACTAAGTTAAAACAAATTTAAAATAAAGGGAAAAAATATTTTTTTCATTCATGTGGCCAACATTATCACAAAAAAAAGAAAACAGCCAACACCAGAAATTGGGATAAAGGCTTTATTGCTAAGAACATGCAGAATACTTCTCCAAGTCTCCTACTTCCTTCCTTTGCACAACACTGTGCATAAAGAATTCATCGCAGATGTGACACCCAGCTGGCCTGTAACTATGCACTCTTGAATACTTCTCCCAGACCATTCAGGAACAGCAAATAACGTAAAGAATCAGAGGACTGATGGAGAGGCAATGGGAATATATTACCTATCTGACTGACAAACACCCATCTGCACAGAACCATCAACTATTGTAAAGATTGTAAAGATATAAAAGAAGATATTCATGATCAATTCTTGTAAGAGTTCCACCATTTTGATTTAGTTTCAAATTCACACACTTTGTGAGACTAGTATTAAAAAAGAAGTCTGAATGAGCATGGAATTTCGGTATCACTGTATTTCAATACTGCAAAAACCATTTCAGATTCTGGAAAAAGCTTCATAAACATATAAACATGTTTTAGATTTTAGACATATATATTTATATACATATACAGCTATTTTAAACATAAAATAATTAACTAATGTTATATGTAGTACATACACATAAGTTGCAAACACATATTAGTGTATATCTACATATAAAAATTGTCCTCAATTTAATAGGCATGCAGAGAACTTAAGGGTAAACATATTTTGAAATAAGAATTGTATGGCCTTACACTTACAAAATACACATTCAAGAAAAAGAAATTAATCTTTGGAGAGAAAATAACCTTAATGTCTAATTCTAATAGACTACATATACACTCATAAAATACTATAACTTCCCTTTTTTTGTTGTAAACATAGTTAAAGTCCTGTATTGTGAACTTACCCACAGATTGGTGTACTTTCATCTGATCCAATTCTTCTTCAAGATTCAGTCTACAAAAGAGGAAATAAAAAAGTAAGAACAACAGAACAATCACATAGATGCCACTAAAACCATTAAAAAAATTAAACCAAAACTGTATCAATATATTACTGGGAAAAAAATTTGCAACACCCAGGAATTAGTTTTAATTTGACAACACTTAACATACTTCAAACATAAAGAGTCATTTGTGCAATAGCTGAATAAAATTTATAAATCTGAATTTACAAAATTCATATATAATGTTGGTTGTAACATACACTACGAAGTTTCAGCTGGTCCTTTTTAGGTAAGGAAATGCCTGAGACAAAAAAGAGACAGGTAGGAAGTGGAATCCTGTTAAGAGGGGAGTAAGTACTCACTCTCAGGGGAAACCACCAGCCAGCCTTGTGTAGACATATTTTACCATTCCTCTTTTTCCACCGACTATTTGAGAAACTTATTAACAAAATCTCTCTTCCCCTTTTCCAGCCCTGATATACTATTATATTACTACTATAGTTTATTCTGTGATATCAACCAGCTAAGGTCTGTAAAACAAAATACCTCAATTACCGTTTTTCATTTTATTAAAATTACGTACAAATAAAGTTGCCAGGATACCAATGCTAAAGTTGCAAAATCAAATTGGGAAATGATAGAATGAAAGACATTAATTTAAATGGTTCATTTATACTTGTGCTTTCTGACACAATCTTTAATTATATAGTTGTACAATATTTTAGTAATAAGATCCACACCTATTTTAGCCTAGGATCCTACAGCACACAGAACAGAGGGCAGTCATTTAATATGCAGATTTTGCTTAAAATATAACCTCATATCCTATAAAAATACACATTATTCTAGCTCTGTTCTGAAGGCTGGATTGCTAATTTCCTCACAGCCTTTTCTGCTGTATTCTGAACAGCAGCACCTAACTGCTTCACAGGAAATTTATGCTTTACAAAATCCCTCTGAGATAAGGCACAAAGAAAATCAGGCCAAAATACCTGCTAATTTAAGGAAAGTTTTTTTTAAAAAAAGGTCTTTCAGTATACACAGTATTTTAAAGCATATTGTATGTTTAATGCATCTCTGACTCAGCTGTAACTCTAAACACTGCAATTCACATCCCACAGTTTCACATGAAGTACAAAGAAAATGAGAAACGTGAAGTTAAAGTAACTTGCTTTGCACGACACATAAGACTCCAGCTATTTTCAGGATCACTCAGCTGCCTTCACAGGTTCACTTTCTTTGCTCTTCTTTCATTCTCTATGCCTCAGTCATCATCAATTTCTATAACACAGCATACAGTGGCCTTTACCTCCACACTCTCCCAACTCCTTATAGCATGTTCACTTTTTGCACTGAATGGCAAAATGCTTCCTTGAAAAAACATTCTCTGTTTATGTAATTAAAGACTGTATTCAACCTTACATGAGTACAGGGGAGTGAATTAAGGATATTCCCTTCCTGCTTGAACCTCTATCTTCTGAACACGTTATTTTTCAACTTTAAAAACATTATTTGAATGAACACACGTTTACACACATATATACATACATACTGCCTCCCTACACACTAAGTGAGAAGCATACAATGATAATTGTGTAAGATTTTTAAAAAGAGTTAACTTTTACATATTTTTAGGGTGATGAAGGACATGCAGAAGAAATGATATGAAGTAAGTAAAGGGGTAGGTTCATAGTCTGAATATCTGAAACACTTCCAAATAAATTCATTTGTCTGTGAAATAGTCTCCAACTGGAGTTATGATATGTCTAAGCTGGAAATATTTCAGGCAAGCCTAGACAAGAAATTACAATGTGTAATACAAGATCCAACCCATATAAGTCAATGACTGGCTTGCATGAATGCTGGAAATGCCCAACTAGGTTAGACCAGCGCTGGGTCCATCCATCACCAGTGCTGTCTCCAGCAGAGGCAAAAGCTGGTGCTACTCAGGAGAGAGCAGAAGCCTAACAGTTTCTGCAGTCTGATTCCAATTTTCCATCCTGAAAGTGGCACATAAGCTGTACCCTTTGTTTCCTCTGCTTTAACTGGTTCCCTGTTGCTAAAAGGACCTTTCCTCCAATCCCACAGGAATGGAATTACTTTATAACTTTTCATGTGGAGCCTTGTTAAAGGCAATTGGAAAATACAGATCAGATTTTATCCACATGGTTACTGTCACCCTCCTGCAATTACAGCAGGTTAATGAAGCAGGTTTTGCCTTTACAGGAGCCACACTGATGCTTCCCCCCAACAAAACTGTGTTGATCTGTGCTCAGTGATCTCTCTCCCTCTCTGTTTTTTTTGTTTTTTTTTCCTCGTTTTCCTAAAGACAGACTGCCATCTTCCCAAGTATGGAAGCAGTCAGGCTCACTGGTCTGCAGCTCCCTCTGGAGCCCATTTTGTAGACAGGAGTTACAGTGGCAACCTGCCAGTCAACTGGCACAGTGGCTGTTTACAATGAGGTTACAGTTCAGTAATTTTATACTTCAATTTCTTCACACCCCTCGGGGTGTGAAGATATTAACAAATAACTTGTCTACTTGACCTCATAATTGCTGTACGGTTACTTCAAACAGATCTAACATCTTTCATCTATCTGCTACAAAGAATACATGAGTTGTTGGCATCTTCTTAGCATCTTCAGCAGGGAAGACTGATGCAAAGATTCACTGAGCTGTTCTTTTATGGCCTTGTAAACCCAGTGTATCCTTTTACACTGTTATCATTAAGCAAACCTACAAATTTCCTGACTGGCTTCTTTTTCACTTTATTTAAGCAAAATTTTACTATCACAGCTTAAATGTCTTTGAAAACCACTCTTCAAGAGCTTTTTTAGCCTTCTCAACTTTCCACTTGCATTTGTCCTGCTTTTGTTTATTAGCATACCTGTTCTCGTCAATGCAAGCTTAAGTTTTAAATGCTAACCTTTTCTCTGCGAGGGCCACAAAAACTTCCCCACTGAGTCTGTACAGAGCACTTTTTAAGACTATTTAGGGGTGGGAGCTGGTTGTTTTTTTTTTTTGCAATTTCATTTTATAAATTGTAGCACATATTTCAGCTGTGTTTCAGCTACAATACCTTTCTTAACAGTCTCCAGCTGCTCATAGGCTTTCTGTACTGCTTGTTCTAGTGCATGGGGGGTTGGAGGTTTTTTGACTAGTTGCTTCATTTTTATGTGGTTCCCTTTCTGGAAAGTGAATATCCCCAAGCCAATGGATTTGGTCCACTCTCTTCTGCTACCATTTATATCTAATTTTTTTTTAAAAAAAAAAAAGGAAAAAAAGGGGCAAACATCACATGAACCCATCTTCATAAAGGATGAGATATGGGGATATACAGGCCTCATCTCTCTTCCTAGGAAAGTTACAGAGCAAATCATCCTGGAAATCATGTCCAGCCACTTAATGGGCAAGAAGGTGATTGGAAACAGCTAGTATGGACTTACCAAGAAAAAATTTTGCTTTACAAACTTGATCACCTCTGTAAGGAGATGACAGGCCGTAGGAATAAAGGGAGAGCAGGCAATGGTGTATACCTTGAATTTGGCAAGGCATTTGAGATATTCTCCCACCTCCTTATTGCCAAAGAGTTGAGATGTCCTGGTTTCAGCTGGGATAGAGTTAATTTTCTTCCTAGGAGCTGGCCTAGTGCTATGTTTTGGATTTAGCATGAGAATACTGTTGATAACACACTGATGTTTTAGGTGTTGCTAAGTAGTGCTTACACCAGTCAAGGACTCTTTCAGCTTCCCATGCTCTGCCAGGTGCACACGAAGCTGGGAGGGGGCACAGCCAGGGGGGTGCTGACCCAGGCTGCCCAAAGGGCTATGCCATACCATATGAAGTCATGTTCAGCATATAAACTGGGGGCAGTTGGCCAGGGGGCAGTGATCGCTGCTCAGGGACAGGCTAGGCATTGGTCAGAGGGTGGTTAAGTGGTTGCATCACTTGTTTTTTCTGGGTTTTGTTCCTCTCTCTCTCTCTTTCTTTTCATTACTTTTTTAAAAAAAAACTATTTAAATTATTAAACTGTTCTTATCTCAACCCATGAGCTTTCTTACTTTTGCTCTTCAGATTCTCTCCCCCATCTCACCAGGGGGGAGGATGAGCAAGTGGCTGCATGGTGCTTGGTTGCCAACTGGGGTTAAACCACGGCATGAGATCTGAATTGAAAAGTAGATAAGGTGGCTGGGAAATTGGCTGGACTGTTAGACTCAAAGGGTGATGATCCGTGGTGTGGAGTCCAACTGGCAGCTAGCAATTAAAAGCATCCCTCAGGGATCCATACCAGAGCCAGTACTGTTTAATGTCTTTATTAACAACCTCAAAGATGGGTTAGAGTGCCCCTCAGCAAGTCCACAGATGTTATAAAACGGAGGGGAGCAACTGATACACTCACTAGGGGGCTGGACCACTGTTCAGAGAGACCTCATAGGTGGAAAAAATGGGCTGATGGGAACTTTATGAAGTTCACCAAAGGTAAAGTCCTGCCAGAATAACCTCTCGCAACAGGACATTCTAGAAGACGGACTGGCTAGAGAGCAGCTTTGCAGAAAAAGTGGGGTCCTTCTGAGCAACAAGTTGAACATTAGGTAGTGACATGCCTCTGTGGCAAAGGCTAAAAACATACTAGCTGTATAAGCAAGAGGATAGTCAGTTGGTTTACAAAATTGATTCTGTTCAGAACTTCTGAGACTGCATGTGTGGCTGTGTCTAGTTTTGGGCTTCTCCAAGAAAGACACTGACCTACTAGATTAAGTCTAGCAAAGGGGCACCATGATGGTCAGGTGTTGGGCACATGATTTATGATGATAGGGTGAAAGACCTGGGTTTATTCAGCCCTAGGAGAAGCAAAGATTTTATTGCTTTCTACCTAACACAACAGTGTCAAAAAGATGGAGTTTGGCTTTTCCCAGAGGAACACAGTGGATGGTATGAGAGCCAATGGACACAAGTTAGAATACATCAAATTCCAACTAGATAGAAAAAGAAATTGCTCATTAGGCTAGTCAGACCCTGGAACACTTGCCCAGCAAGGTTCCGAAATCTCTATCCTTGGTCTCCATGTCCTCCATCCTTTGTCAAAACTTGACAAGATCCTAAGCAACCTTCCCAAACTGCCACTGTTTTGAGCAGCAGGTTGGACAAGACAGCTTCCAGAGGTTCCTTCCAGGCTGCACAATTCCGTACTTCTCTTTGTAATGAGGTAACTATTAGAGAGAGGCTTTCTATCTAATGCTTTCTGAACTAAGTTCTATATACCGCTCACAATAAAAACCAGAACAGTATTTCTCCTTTTGGTTTCTAAGACTGATTGTTCTAGAAAAGTTACTTATTCCATACAAAATTTGTATCTCTACATTTTGTCTTGGCAAGATAATGATGCAGGTTCTATGGGGATAGTTGAAACCTTCCATGATTACAGCCTGTCCTTCACAACTCGTCAAATCTCGCTTCACATTTCTGCATCACTGTCAATATCCTGATGAAAAGATCAGCAGTACAATCTCACTGCTACTTATTTATTTATTATTAAATTATAGAACTTCTATACAAAAGCATTACACAGTGCTCCCCTTTTCTGTAATAGCTGTCCAATATTACACTTAAATAATCCTTTTCACACAACGCCACTCCCTCAGCAGGTAATTCCTGCAAAGCTAGTACCTGGGCAGCACTGTACCCCCAAGATTACCCTCCTTCCTCCAGGTCACTGAGATGCCTAGTGTGTCAGGACTGTCATCTGATGCCAAGCAGTCTAGTTCCCCATCTTATTTTTTGGGCTTCTAGCACATAAGTATTTGCAAATTATGTTGTTGTTCTGTTGTTTAATATGCCAGTCAAGTACCGTTGACAATATTTTAAAACAGCTTTCTTTATCTTTTGTGACCTCCCACTACCAATACGTGCTTCCCCCTATCCTTAAAAATGAGCCCCTTTACTGCAGGACCAGTCTTGGTGCAAGAGGACATTGTCACATCAGCTAGACAGCAGGTCTCGTCTCATTCATGGTCTCATCTAAGACATTAGATTCCTCCTTGCAAACAGGATGTTCTCCTCTCCCAACACTTATGCTCTTTGCAGCACCACATATAAAACATGTCTTAAATGTAGATAATCATACATGTCACACTAAAACAAACTAAATAAATTGCATTCCACTGGGGAGACTGCTACCTGCACCCTGAGCTTAACTTTTTTTTTTCGATCTGGGGAAGCTTACACAGGTATAGCCTCCCTTTTTGAACCAATTACTCTTATCGTATCGTATCGTATCCTGTCCTGTCCTGTCCTATCCTATCCTACCCTAATTAGTTAATGAGTTGGTTTCTTGTTTTCTTTGATTTTTTCTGATCTCTGAAGCCTGACAATCTTCGGTTCACAAACTTTTTAAGTTTTGAATGCACAGACTGGGCCACTCAAGGCCAACATGGTTAGCACTGAGCAAATTTCTAAGTGTTTAACTCATTTGGGAACAGATTCTATACTGATTTCTATTCAATCTTTTCTTTCTGAAAAACAAACATAATACAACAAAACCTTTGAGCTTTATTTTCTGCAGATTTTTTTATGGCAAATAGAGCACTAACAGAAAAATAAAAATATATAATCTGTATGGTCTTGATACATATTACATTCATTATACAAAATCAGAAGATGAAAAAGGAATGTACAAGTAATTGTGGCTTTCTATTATGACTGTGTGCAGTCAAGTATTTTTTTTACTATCACTCATAAGTTTTTTTTACATTTCAAGGCAAAAAACAGAGGAAAAATTGTAATGTGAAGAACCACATACAGAAGCAAGTAGCTCTTTCTTCTTTTCTGTTTGTTCCCAACTCTAGTAAAATGGGCTCTGACACATTTGAATATTTTTGATGTTACTCTAGCTAGAACTTGTTAAAAAAAAAAAAAAAAAGCACCTGGATATGCATTATTAGCAAAAAATACACCTCTAGTTCAGTTCTCTAAAATTCACCACAGAAGTACTGTAGCCTGCATATTCTGTTACAAGAGTGAAACTCAAGAAAAAGGAGGAAAGGGTGTAATGTGGTCTTCTTGAAGAGTACAATTCTTTGCAGAGACTGTAGGATTGCTGCTTTCCCCAGGAACAATTACCCAACCTGAAAGAACACAGTGGCAAAAAGCAGGGGTGAGAGGAGATATTTGCTTTCCAGCCTTTCATTTACACTATTATCTCCCTCAGTGTCCCATCACACAGATGCGCCAGCCTAATAGGAAAGAACTGATTTATCTTTATGAATCTCTCCCTTCGTCTCCAAAAAATATTTCAAGTGGGTCTGAAGATAAACATCTGTGTGTGTTTTTTCCCCAAAACACGGATTGCATTTAACAAACTATGTCTGCCCCACCTGTCTTTTAAATGATTCATGCTCAACTCTCTTATGAAGCACATTAGGTACTTGAAGAGACCTGTGATCCAGTTGCATGGATTCTAGTGACATGAGATGCTTCCCTCACTTACTGAGGGTGAAAGAAGGATTGCCTCTGCAATCCTTCAACTCAAAGGATCAAAAATAAGCTCTGTGTGTGGTCATGCAGAATACCAACCTAGTGGAACTAGAGAGTCAGAACAGCAGTGTCAAAGTTCAGATAAAGTGAATAAGAGCTTCCAACACTATTTTATCAGATGAAGCTAATATTTGCTGTAATTATCTTAAGCATATGCTCACTGGATTTACTGCATCAGTTTTTGCATCGTTCAGTTTCAATTAACACATCAAACAATGGAAAGAAGAAATGCGCCAGGTTTTGATCCTAACTGAAATATGATTTCTCTGTGCATTGAAAAACTTGTGTTTGATTTAGCAAGTGCTGAGCAAAGGGCATCGTGTTTATGTCATCTGAAAAGATACGAGACATAAACTGAAGCTGAGAGATGGAATCTTTGAAGATATTTCTACAGTGGAAAGGTAGTTTCTGTGTAAAGTGTTTCTAGCTGATTGTAGTCTTGAGGCACGGATATTGAAAAGAAATCTTTGAACATTAGTTTATGCCTCCTCCATCTTTTGACGGTAGAAATGCTGGGAGTTGAAGATGTTTCAAGAGTAGGCAATTTTGAGGATGATGTATATTTTAGATGCCTTACGTTAATCTCAATCTAACTGTGCTTCTTGCAATTTTTTTAGGACTGCTCCAGAAATTTCACATTTTACAATTACATACAATTACAAGCTTGACTTAAAAAAAAGGAAAAAAATAATAGCATATTTTAAACTTTTTGTATCTGATATCAAATAATTTTTCTCCTGATAAATCCAGCAGTTACTAAACAAAGTGAAAGAAATTATAAGTTTACATTGTGGATTAGGTTAATTGTCTTTCCTGTTTCAGATTCTAATACTGGGTGGCAAAGTATTTGAGCACAACTCTTTTCCCAGTAGGGAAATTCAGCAATGAGTGTATTCAGGAACTGCAGGAGAAGAACAAATCTACAAAAACTTGGAAACCGTCAACTGTCTGCTTTGTAAAGCAGTAAGGTAGAACATGGAAGATGCTTTCAGTTTACCCTTTCAGAAGTCTCCTAATGACAATTTATCAGTTGACAAGCAGGGTGCTTTCCAGTTGTCTTTTTCATACGGTTGTATTTAAGTTTGTGTGTTATTTTCAGTAAGCATCTCTAATACATGATCTCACTATTACGTCTGCTATTACACAACTAAAAAACCTCAAGCTTCTAAGCATTTTACAAGAAACAGATTTTAAGCTTTGTTTGTACAAGGAAAAGCTAGAAACTGAAGTTCATTTAGAGATGAGACACAGGTACAAAAGGAGGAATATGATGTATGTATGTACCAAAGTGCTGCTAAGCAAACCATATCCAGCATCAACAAAAGAAAAAAACTAAACAAGTAAGGAATGAACGAGGAGAAACTATGCAGTTCTGCAGTTAAGGTTGATGAACCAAGAGAAAAAAAAGAAAGAAGAGGCCTATGGAAAAAACTAATTTAGACAACAGGAGTGATTAAAGTTCGAAATTGAATACATACAGCAATGTAGAACTCGGAAGAAAGTGTACAGTAATCATAATAGGAAAACAAAAAACTTTTCTTTGGAAAAAAGGGTTTGCTCTACAGACTCAGAGAAAATAGACCTTTGAACCATAATTCAAGCATGAAGAATGGGATTTGAATACAGTAAAAATATGCAGGTCAAGAGGAAAGACAAACCAACCTGAGCGTGAGTATAAATTGATCACTTCCAACTCATGATAAATTCACATCTTTGCACCTTTTCTCTTGACAGAGTCAAAGGCTACTATTGCATTTTAAAGTTTCTGTCACATTCATGCTGTGTATTCATTCTACAATTTAATTCAACTTTTAAAAAGGGAAGTTCCTAGGATATAATTTAAAACAATAGACATACCAGACATGACCTTTGTGCAAATGTTTATCAAATACTGTGAAGTATTCTGACAATTTACACAATCTTTTATATTGATATGTGGAGTAGGCGAAACCTTGCAGGATGTTGAAACTCCAGAATTCTGTAAATAAGCTCTTAACCATTAATAAATTGATCAAAAAACTAAAAATAGAAATAAAACCTAGGTAAATTTCAATGTGTTTTAAAAGCAATAAAAAAACTGCTCAGAATTGTCTCTGAAAATTTGCATAAAACATCTTCTAGCTGTATACATGAATAACCTTAGGCAAAGGAGATTCATTACTAGCAATACCTATCAGCAATCCAGATGAAAAGAAAATAAGTAACCACTCAGTTAAACTTAATATAGTTTCATTAAACTCAAAGTCTAAACTCATATCTGCAATTGTAATGCTAAAACAGTGAGCCACTTCTAAAAGCTTGCAATGTTGAAATTGCAATTATCACTTGGCCTGTATCTAGATGTGTTCTTTACATAGACTCATTTCAATAAGTTTGGTTTGTTTTTTTTAAGCTGAAAAGGTATAAAACGCTTTCAAAACAGGGAAAACAACTCTCTCTCTGATGGCACTGGGAAAGTTTTTTCAGTCCTGGTTAGTTTATAGTCAAGGTTTCTAGAGTCCTAAAGAAGACTGTATAACTGAAAAATGCACCCTGAAAATTCACAGTCACATCCTACCAAATTTGCCGATAATGAAGGTTACATAACTATGAGTGACTTACATAATTGCTGTTTCTAACTTGAAGAACAAATACACTAATCCTATATCTATTAGATGAACTGAAAGTCATACTTAAATTGTGTATTCAGCTCACAGACTTTTCTGCTCAGGACCATTTCTTAAAGAGGGAGGAAAAAAAGACTGGTTTTGCAATGTGCTTGAAAGAGCAATAAAACTAGTGGACCAAAAAAAAAATCCAGAATTTATGACTCCTTCCAGTAAAATGCCTTGCTCTTATTTATACTCAAATGTTGTATTTTCTAGCAGCTGTGCTAAGTTCGAATGATAGCCCATCAGATGGGAGAAAAGTGACTTAAAGCCATACAAAGTCTAGAAACTGGTGTACTGCTTTTCACCTTTATGCAGACCTGAAATTGCCTCATGGCCTTGAGCCTTCTGCATAGAGATGTTATGATACTTATAAGTATATCTGGTAGAATTTGACTCTATTTCTTCAGTAATTCTTTCTCAACAATAAGCATTTTCTTACCTGGTTCAAAAACAAGTCAAAAACCCAGAGACCTTCTGACAATATAACCTACTCCAAAATACTTTTAAAGTTTACTCTGTTGGCAAGAAACAGTCCGGGCCAGGAACAGTCTTAGATGGTCTAGATGACATGGTCAGAGAGCAACTTCCAACTCCCTCCTAGCCAAGCAGAAGCCATTGAGTCCTTGAATTAACAGGAACCAGCACCCTAAATTAGCAGGAATCTACTGGCACTTCCTAGAAGACTGTCAGTATCTTCTAATATGGCAGGTCAGGAGTAGAATCATGTCTTTGTTTTCACATCCCAAGAACAATCACAAAATGCTTTGTTTACTATCAATAACTTCATGAAAGTCATTCTTCTTGCTTGTAACATACATATACAAAAGGCACCAAGAGGGGCAGGAAAGCACGCAGCATCCTGTTTTATGTACCAATGCTTCCTTTCTATCCTCCAACTATGATTGCCACAGTCTCATTTGGCAATATTAAAGCAAGGATGGTAAGAAATCAAATCTATCCAGCTAATAGTTTATGCTGGTATTGCATACACTTTTAAAGGTACTGACCTTGACCCACAATTATAGCATCTTCTCTTTCCAGTATCATACAATATTCCGAGTTCTATTTTATGGCAATATAATACTTTTGATAACTCCTCCATTATTTAGCTATTTCTGTAATACTCACCCATTTGGAATATAGGAAGAGGTAGCACAATAAAAACTGTGCTATAGAATCAGTTTTGCCAAAGGAATTACTTCTGATTTCTTTTAGATTATAGCTAGGCATCAGCAAGAAATTCTCTGTAACAGTTGCTTACTTATCAAGTTACTAGAACAGGCAAAATGCTCGTACCATCTGCATATAAGCAAGGCTTCTGCAAAATATACCTTCTTGCTAGAACAAAATTTCCTAGTACTCATCATTTTTAATTGTCAGCAGTTCTAAAGATACCATCAGGAGCCCACACACAGCTCCAACTCTAAGGTACATATACACATGCACACTTGGGCCTCAATGTATTAAAGAAAAGGTAATTTAGAAAGATAGCCTGAACTATAGCATAAACTTTCTTTCTGCACTTAACAGTTTAAAGGGCTCGTTCCCTCAAGAGCTGCTGACCCTAGGTTAACCATTGCCAGAGGACTCTAGTTGGTCCTCTAGCAAACCACTGCCTCCAGAGTAATACACATCCCATAGTTCAGCCATTGCTCATCAGCAGCTTTCAGCATTCACAGGTAGGGCCAGCAGGAGACTCCTACACTCTTCTGCATACAGATAAAAGGAATTAAAAGAGCAGGCTCATGGCAGTCTAAAATAAACATCCAAACAAACAATAAGACTTTTTTTCTATTTGTCCCAGGGAATTTTATCTGGAAAATAAAACCAAGCAGAGAATCTCATTTCTAATAGAGCTGAATACATAAGAAGGAATAACCCACTGAGGAAACCGACTCCTTCCCAAGGATTACAGGTTGTAAGACTGCAGCAGGATGACTCTTTGGAGAAATAAGCAGAACCAACCACAATCTCCTAATGCTTACTGTTGCTGGTGTGGACAGATATCAGGGGGCTAGTCCAGGAGCTGCTGCTGTCAGGGAAGCCTTCCTCTGAGTCCAAGAGGTTAACTATTGCCTTTTCAAATGTTTTTCTCCAGAGTCATGGAAGATCGTTAAAGATTGGAAAGCCAAATTAAGAAGAAAATCAGACAGAAAAAGACTGCTAAGCAAGCTTAGCATGCTCTTTATCAGGGTCCTTAAAAAGGAACAGTAGCGTTGCTTATTACAGTAACCAAAATAAGTAACTTTTAAAGACACTGGGTCAAAGTAGTGCCAGGGAATTTTTTCTTATCCAAAGCTTAAGCCAAATAGCCTAATATTCCTTGGAAGGAAAATGGGACAGCAGAAGCAGCTCTGTTTTCTTCCCCTCAGAAAAGAAGGGAGCTTGAGAAGAAAGACACCAGATCAACATAGAAAGGTCTTCTAGGTAAGCTAATCTGAATTGTACCTTCTGTTCACAAGTCTTAAAAAGGGTAAAAATTCTACTCCGTAAAAGCAGAGTAGAATGCACATGCACATTACACATACTTTTGTAAACAGCTCATACAGAAAATATAGGAAGAGGCTGTCGTAAATTAGGATGGGCAGTCTGATACGTCATAATGCAAGCACTGATTTTAATTTTCTACTACTCAAAAATTGTTTAGAGTCTTAAGAACCAAGCTAGGCAGAAACTTTATCCAACTTTTACATGTGAAATAGTACTCCGACAGAAATTCATCAATTTGTTCCTACAGCATTATGATTCAAGAACATTTGCCTGCAGTAAGGGCAAAATATGCTCTTTTCATGGGTCTGTATATTTATGTGTCAACTGACAGCCTTGGGAGGTGAGAGTAAACCTGGGAGCAGGTGTTTGATCTAGACTGTGCGAGAGAGCAAAAACCATTACATATGTCTGGGGATAATGCTGCTGAAAGAAAAGTAAAACAAAAAGTACTAGCATTACTTACATTTTGTGAACATTCAAACTACCCGGAATGATTTACTGAAATCCCTTTACAGGAAGAAAATTGTAAACTTAGAGTTTACACAAAGAAAGTTGTAGTCTTAATTAACCAAAGAAATGGAATATTTGACTATACAGAGTCACTGAGCTATCTATCTTACTTTGTCCATTCACTTCCCAGAAATATGTCTTTATCATTCTTGTTTCCCAATTCAGTCACTTATACGATGGATGAAAATTGCAGGAAGCGATATCTGTTGGTGCTAAGTAAAGTCTCTCTGATTTACAACCCACATGCAGGAGCGAAAAAGGATAAAAGCAACTCCCACCACACCAATCCAATGTCTGTTCACATAACAAAAAAGTGAACAGCGTCATAGTTGTCAAGAATGAGTTTTGAGTTATATTTCAAATTAATAATCACTCAAAAACCAAATATGCGCTAGTGACTAGTAACTAAAATAGTTTCAACATGCAGCATAACATTTAGGTTGCAAAAGGATGGTAGAAACCCATGCCTAAAATTTTATCTACCATTTAGTAATCTTCTATTTGTTTTACCATAGCACAAAACCCTGCTGATTGACCAAAAGGTGTTTAAAAAAATACAAATGTTATATTGTGTGAATTATGCTCATTATTTTAATTTGAATGTTTTCATTCCTTTATAACAAGACCATCGGAACGGCCTCATAAACAGTGTTTACCTGTAGCTAGTTCAGAAAGGATTCAACCTGAAGGGCCATGACTGGGGTACCAGTGTAATCAACGTAGCTCAGAGAAGCACATAGGGTGAGGACTCCCTTGCATGACTATGAAGAGAGTTTTATTATAGCATCAGTGCTTTTAACCTTTATATAAACCTCAGGTGACCAACACACTAAAGTCTCTATAACCTACAACCTGTTTTTAGTATGGACCTGGTTTCCAATAATGCAAAGTAAGGATGCAAATCAATTTCTTAAATTATTTCTTACAGTGAAGTAGTTGAGTTTTAGGAGAATTTGGAAGATTCCATGTTTATTCTCATGTGATTTTGTTTGAAAAAAGCAAATGGAGCAATACTTCTTTGAAAACGCATTCTGAACTCTTTAAAAATCAGAAAAAGATCCAAAAACATTAAGACAGGTTAAACTTTTGTACATATATGCATATTCTACCTCAGGCAGCAAGAAAGCCAAGTAGTTCATCACAAAGATCATGCTCGGCCACAATAAAAGTGCACTTAGCTCCACATCTGAGTTTCCTGAATTCCAGAACTGTACAGTTTAGGAAAGAGTTCAAGAGATAGGGCAAGAATACAAAAACATTGCTTAATAATTTCCATTGTAAAATATTATTTGTGGTCTTTGAAGGAACTTAATGTCTCTACTTCTTTGCAAAATTCAGTTCTTGAAGTTCCATATGCTATTAGCAAAGCTGAGATATACCTAAACATGAAAATTTGCTATTTCCCTTCCAAAATCAGTACCATGCAAGGAAAATGCAAAACTAGCATTGTATGCTAAATTCAGCTGTTGCCAGAAAGCACCAAGCAGTGCTGCCCTTACCAGAATTCCCAGGAACTCCATAGAAAGTGTTGGAGAGAAATCTATATTCATTACTCCCTCACTGCTCTCTTAATATAGCAGTCTGAAAGCTTATGTTACTAGCTTTGGTGTGCTTTGGTGTTATAGATTGTAGGTTCATAGGCTTCTTACTATCAACATTCAGCACAGTTTAACAAGATACACTTAGTCTTTATTTTTATACATACATATATATCTGTAGGCTGATAAATCAGATATTTTCACCTAAATGCTGAAAAACTTTTGTCTAGGCAATAGAGAAAAGAAAAAGACAGCACTCTCACAAGCAGTGTGCTTACCAACGTTACAATATTTTATTTCTGTAACAGATCATCTACAGAAATCACCGTGATTCAACAGCAAGGCAGGCAATACTTCTGTGCAAGCAATACAAAAGGATGCTAAGTTAGAGTCCCTACCTTTCTCCAACTTCTCTCTACTATTCCTGTCCCTGACAATGCCCAAATTTTATCATTAATGCAACTTTAATTCTGCCTTTCCCTGCTTATGTATTATGGAAGAATGTTTAATGGCATGACTGCATGTTTTCAGTATGACACAGTCTCGTCGGGTATGAGAAGGCACTGAAATACTACAGGCTGCTTATGGAGATTTGATAATACTACTTGGTTTTTGAACAAGTAAACAAGAAAACTGCAAACAAGAAAAGTCTGATTAAACATGGAAGAAAAAAAGGAAAAACATCACCGTATCTGATTTCCAACACCACAGCAAGCCCTCAAATTTGTCTGTTAGCCAGATTCAAGAAGCAGAGGAAGTAATAATGCCTAGGTTTGTGTTTCTTACTGCCACCATTCCAGAACAGTAAATTTAGCTTTCCTTCACCATACCCATTCTGACAGCTAGAAAAGGCAAGAGGCATCACATGCTGTTGCTGGTCCCAAGTTAGGCTCCTGTCAGCTGGCTGGTGAGATACCACTACACAGGGTATAGAACAGTTGCTTTTACTCTACAAAGAATAAGGAAAGGAGAAATCAGGAGGTCTTTTTTTCCTAAAAAAGCAAAGCTAATAAGAAACCTTTATTAAATAGCTGCTATAGCAGAGTAAGGATGCTACTGAGCTTAGAGTGATTCCACATGCTTCAACGATCCAGAGCACATTTCCTACATGGAGGACATGCACAGCTACCCAGGCACTCGGAGGATGGAATGACTACCAAAGGTTCGTTGAATGATGTGGCTATCTCTTTCACTTTATAAACATTTCCTCCTTATCACAAGCTGCATAGGACCATACCATATGGACAACCAATTTCCAGTGAGTTGTGAAGATAATGAATTATGTCATAATGTCTTATGTCGAAGAATGTACTATGTCAAATAATTCAGTGTTGCTGGTATCAATTATAAAATCTCCTACAAAGTAATCCAGAACAAAAGATGTAGAATTGTAAAGCTTCCACAATAGTTTATATACAGTCAACCATACCTTTCCAAAGTTTGTACGTAAAGGTCAAAGGGGTGGAGTATCCCTATACTCCAACAAACAAGAATTTAATATGGAAATGCCAAAGTATTTTAAATTAGCTAGCTTGCAATCAAGTAGCAGATTAATTGGACATGCTACATGCTAATTTACCCTGAATTTCAACAACATTCAGACAATATAGATACAAAGATGAATCTGACTAATGTGGGAAGAAAATGTTGAAGGACATATCTGTCAATACAATTCTATAGAAAGTAAGACAACATTTAGCACTTAATAGACAAGATTAAAAATAATCTAAAAATCTGAGTACTATACTAGATTTATATATATCTGTATCTATGTTTATAGATATATCCATAAAAATGCATCTATCTATCTGTAAAATGATACGCCTATTTTCATTAAAAATATTCCAGTTCTATGCAGCTGCAAGATGCTGAATCTGAAAGCACTGGTGTTGCACAGCTGAATAAAAGAAATTTCAAATTTTTTATGTTACTAGATCTTTCTCTTGCAAGTTTTCAGCAGCTTCATGCAGCTCAAATAAAAGTATTATATTTATACCATCATGGTTCACTCTCCTCCTCATCTGAGTGTTAACTACTGTTTGAATATTACTATGTTTTTCTGTTTACTTAAGGGGGAGAAAAAGTGATCAAATTGCATGTTTTTCTTAAGACAGAACATGAACAGCGATACAATAGCTGCTTCTGTAGCCTACAATAACATGGTACTTAATAGGAAATGAGTGCAGCATAACATGGGTATTGCATACTTCATTGGGAAAATGACCCACATGAGAAGATCAAAATGGGACATACTAGCAGAGCTGTGGAATTGTTTTCACGTGGCCATTAACATTAATAAACCCTTCAAAGAATACTTAGGGAATTTATTTCTACTACCTCTTTTTATTCCTGTTTGTAACTCTTCAATTTTGGCATGAGTTTAGCTGGTAGCTGCTATAGGATTTCTTAAGACTGAGTTGTGACGTCTTAAAAGTTAGACCATTTTCTTAGCTACTTGTTCGGATCTCAAAGTGAACTTAAATTTTGGACCTTTCTTCTTTGTTTGGGTTTTTGTTTTGTTTTGGGTTTTTCAATAATAAATAATTTTAAAAATCCAATTTTATAACTCATAAAATTAAAAATGCAGCTTTAAATCCACATCATATACATCGTGGAATATAATTTTATATTCTTCGTGAAAGAGTAAAGGGTGGGGAGGAGGCTTGACAAAGAAGTCAGGCAAAACTATTACTAAAATCAGTTTCTATAAAGTCAGAGAATAATTATTCTGTAATGCACTTAGTATAAAGATAAATCATATTAATAGCAAAATTAATAGCAAAATTAATTCTTCTTTCCAGGAGAATGTTGGGAAATTCAAGAGAAATATACGCATAAAGCATTGAGCACACACTGAATAATCACAGTTATTGATTATTATATTTTACTAACCTAGTATGGGATTGTAACAATATAGGGATACTTTCTTTTATATGCACAAACAGCTCAAATTTATACATTATTAATCATAGAGAGGATGCAGCCCATGGCTCTGAAACATATTTCTCTATTAATTGCAAAGTAATACAACATGCACATACTATTATTTACTAATCAAAAAGCTAAAAAAAGGTAGTAACAATGCCACGCATTCTGTATCGACATTCTCCAAAAAATAACTCTGACATCAGGCATCCTGACGTTTACGAAAACAGAAAACTTTATATATTTTTAAAAAAGAGGTGCTTAAATTTAAGTTCTAAACCCTACATTTGTTTGTGTGTTAGTGTCCAGCTTAAAAGGTGCATAGTATTTAACAGCTTACACAAAAGTCAAAGCAATCCCTGCCTCTGATGAGGAGAAAACTTTATAAAAAGGACCTGATGGAAAGTAGTGGCTGACACAAAGTCTGTCCACCAACTTCAACAGGATTTGGAATTAGGCATCACCAGAACAAGTGACTTCCCAAGCAACTTCAGATTTTCCTGACTTAAAAACAGATTTCATAACTTACAAACAGTTTGTTTACAGTGTGCTAATATTGGTAATTACTCCATTTTGGAGCCCGGGACATGCATTAACAGGCTTTCCTTGGTTTTACCCTATACGTTATTTATTATCCATCTATTTTCAGAGCAACATATGTGCAAGTTAAAGACATTTTATATCACTGTTTTACCCCTGGAAAGAAAGAGGGGAGGGAGGGACAGAGGAAGGGAAGGAGTGAGGGAAGGAAAATCTTCCTTACAGGTAAAACAAATGAACAAGGAACAACAAATAATCCTGTTTTCCTAATGTTCCTAGTCACAGACAGAAATTACACATATTTAAAGTTAAAACAGACTTAAACCAAAATAAAATCCCTACAGAGACACTCTTCTTTAAGCAATGCTGTGTTGGATTTGGCTTATACA
This sequence comes from Platalea leucorodia, assembly GCF_965183815.1. Lineage (NCBI taxonomy): Eukaryota > Metazoa > Chordata > Aves > Pelecaniformes > Threskiornithidae > Platalea > Platalea leucorodia. Next base: position 37,065,216 of record NC_138858.1, on the reverse strand, counting down.
TGTTCTAAATCAACTGAAGCTAACAATCAGTAGGATCTATGAAAGTAAGTGTGTCCACAAAAACTATGGGCTAACCTGATATACTTACACTGCCTGTAAAATCACACATACAAGTAACTGGTACAACTCTGTAGATCATGTCCTTTATCCATAGAGCTTAAGAAAGAATACATGCAATAGAAAGAACCCCTGTCCACAGATCTAAAAAGTACACTAAATTTAGTATTGACTTTCTTAAGAAAATGAGCTCAGATCTTGAAATGCTGCCTTGCTTCAACAACTTAAAGACAGTCATTATTAGAGACAGACATTGAAGGCAGATATAAAAAACACAGGAGTTACGTCTTCATTCTTTCCTTACTCCAACTAGCAATAAGCTACATTGCCCATAAGGAGTAAAAAACACCTAAACCCACACAAGGAGTTCACCTTAATGATCACAATGGTGCACTGGCTTCTTACTAAGTACTATGCAGAATTTTAGGAACTCATTTTGACTTAAAAATTCTGTATTTCAAAGAGCACAACTGTTTGCTCATGCCACCTCACTACAATCTAGTCAAGGCAACTGATCTGCAATGTACCAGCCATAAGAGTGTTCCCCATAAATGTGACTGCACAGGAGCTCTAGGAAAACAGTCCAACTGTGCCACCCTTCAGGGCGTGCACAATACATAAGCAATCTCTCTTTCATGGCTTTGTGTGAAAAGGAGAGGGTTATGTTATTGCTCTTGAGTTACTGTTGTCTGTGGTGAATATGTTGATTACGGATGGAAGGAGAATTACAACTGCAATCACATGTATGGCACGAAAGTGCTCTTTCCTACATGAAAATCAAGATAAACAAAAGTAGTACATGTGATAATTTGTTGTGATAGCTTCAAAACAGAAAACAAAGATGTGACAATGAAGTGACAAGAACAGGCATACAATTGTAACTCACGGATATAAGAATACCCCACGCAACACAGCTACTGGCAATATTGTATGTAATACGCTAAAGCAGCTTATGGGCAACACAAGGACTTAACATACTACAGAACAATTTGCTGCTGTTGAAATTCTGTGATAGCAGCCTTCATGGTATCTCCGCAAAATCAGTTTACATTAGGACCCATTGGGAAAACACATTTTCTTTAATGCTGACAAAAAAAAGTCTGAATAAAAGTTTAGACAATGTCTTGACTCTTAAAGAAAAAAAATGAACTTGACTTACAGAAAGTGTTAAATACCAGCAAAGGGCTAATTATACCACACTAACTTCCTTTTGTCTAGTATAAAAGGACATTTTCTTACTTTGCCTGCCTGAGTATAATAGCCTATGAATTATGAGATCAAAGCAGCAAACTGTATGTTTTCTAAAGTAAGAGTTTCCTTCACCAAGTTTTACACTTACTACAGCTAAAAGAGCTGTGTGAAGGGATCAGCACTAAACCCAAAGGACAAGCTGTGCACAGCAAGAAAGAGAGCAACTCCCTCGTGCTTTTTGCAGGTCACTACCAAGGACCATGTTAGCAGATCCACACCAGACCCTTAACAGGCAGCTCTGCTGCTACCAGTAATTAGCTTGGACAGCTCTGGCTCCAGGAGTAGCAGCAAGGCTACACCATAATGAGCTCAGCTGGGATTAGCAGGACAGGGCAGGGAACCAAGAGAGCTGAGGCATTCTGCATTGCGTATGTATCACAGAGATCAAACAAGGATGGCTGGCTAGGTTATCCCCTCACCACCTCATTCCAAAAATGAAGCACGGCAGTGTGTAAAATACAGGCTAATGAAGAGCGACACCTCCAACAGATGAGAGCCACATTAATTAACACAATCCCTAGATCATGGAATACAGTTTCTGTTAGTGCTAGCAAACTTGTAACTTGTCACTGATTTAAGAGGAAAAAAAAAGGGAAAAAAAGAGCTGATGTTTTTCTTTTCTGCTTTTGGAAGATGGTTTTATCTTGGAATTTTGCAAGGAATTCCTCTTATGTGGCTGGCAAAACACTACCTTCAGAAAAAAAACAGCAGAATGTTTCTTTATGTAAACACCATTTAAGAAAGGAACTCACTTTTCAATCAACAGCTTTTTGTGTTCCCTTTTGAAAAAAGCCAGTTCATTCCACACAGCATCAGAATCCTCTTGACAAAGCTGATGGGAGTCTGCATGCTGGTACCTCCTTTTACTACTTTCAATCCTGTTTATGAGTAAAAAGATGTTGTTTGTTTTCAAATATCTACATGTTTTAGGACAACAAGAACAAAAGCATGCTTACTTCCAGAAAATACAAATTTTAAACGGTGGCATCTACTGAATATAAATCTTGCATGATGTATACATTCTGTGAAGCATGAAAGCTTAACTGTGGTGTTATAGAAAAGTTCAATTACATAGTTTCAGACAGGAATAGTGCTAGTATGGCACCATGGCTCTCAACCAACACGTGGCAGAGCAGTGTTACCCGCATTCATTCTGTCAATATTCCTTACAATAAAGGTATGAGAAAGCAGAAGATGAAAACATCACACAACCTCTTGCAAAAAAATGGGAGAGCCACCAGCTCCCCTAATGCCCCTGCAAACCAACTTGAAAGTTGCACTAATGCCCACTCTAAATCAAACTGTTAATCTATTGTCTAATGAAAGAATAAGCTATCTATGGGTAAGACGATGCATCAGGAAAAAGCATACTGAATTTAGATGCACAGAAAATATTTCACAGTTTTTCTGTCATTAAAATATTTTTATCTATTTTAATACTGCAAAAGATAAACATAGTATTAAAAAAATCCTTTATAAATTGAAGAGAGTTTTAAGTTCATTTTAAATTCCTACCGGGCATAGAAATAAACTCTCAGAGAATGTGGCAACCTCATAAGGCCCCCATCATCTTTGCAGTCACGTATATCAGTGGAAGCTGAATGTACACTGACAGGTGGATTAGGTCCCATCAGCTGCCATCTCGATAACAGATTCTAATCTATGAAGAATCAGAAAGAATGGTGTCCTCCATCACTTACAGAGGATCAGAAGTGTCACATAAGTACCTGATACTGAGTTCTTAATTCACAATTTACGTTACACCAGTGATAAAAAGCTTTTTGAGCTACCAAAATAACAGTGTAAGGCATAACCATTTACAGACTGGTTTTATTTGTGTCTTGGCTACTTTCCTTTGTTTAACCATATTAAAAAGGAAAAAAAAAAGCCCTTTTAGTATGATGGCTTCATACGGTTCTGTTCTGACAACAAAGATGATCAAAACCCTGTAATTTTCAGCTCATCTTAATTATAGATGAAAAAAGTCAGATGTACGAATAAAGATTTAGTATTACACTTTCCTCAATATCTACTTTTCCCAAATACATTCCTGTCAGGACACAAGCTGGTCTCATTTATTTTAAACAGAAACAGAAGTTGCTTTTGCCTCTCTTTCCCTTTTCTTTTCTCCCCCCCCCCCGCCCCCCTTTTTTTTTTTTTAATATCAGAACGAGAACACTCAGTGCTTCACTGTATATCAAGTTTGATTTTACTGTCTTTATCTAGGTTGAATTTTTGTATCTTTTCAGCCTTGGCCTCTCTGTGGACCATGAATGCCTACTTAGCTTAGACAAAGAATTAAATCGTTTCATTGCATAAAGTAACTATCATCCAGTAGGTTTCAGTTGTTTCCAGCCTGCATTGAATTTAAAATAGTGAGCTAGAAGATAAAATCATTCATATTTTTCCTGAATAAACAAAACCTTTTCATTCTAATGTGAAAAAATCTATTTGTTACTTATGCTTTGATATTTCAAAAAATCTTCCTGTGCTACCAATGCATGGAGCAGATTTACACCTTACCATTATTTTCATCCACACCATTTTTTTTCCTTCTTAAAAGACAAACCATTCTTAAGGAAATGCCATAGTATTACAAAGCAATGCAAATCTACTCAGATAGGCCAAAGCATTACTTATATATGAGGGACAGTTTATCATTCACAGCAGGACCCTTTATGTCACCCTGGACTCTGAACAGCTAACAGTTTTGCAGCAATTTCTATGACTCTCTTTTCAGTTAGAGAGAGTTACAAAGTTTGTGTCAAGATTAGTCAGTATTGCTCTAATTACAAAAAGAATTATTTTTATTAAAATTCATATGTGTTCACTAAACTGTAGGTGCACGCTGAAGTCCTACTAAAGCCACCAGGCCGTAAGGACCTGCTCAAATTACTTTCTTGAAATGGGGCCTGAAAAACTGTACCTCAGCAGTGTCTGATAACTGAAGTAATAAGAAATGTCTTCATACCTCCAAATGTGTCTGTTTACCAAAAATTATAACTCTTTGCTAAGGACTTAAAAAAAGAAAAAGAATTTCTGCATAAATTTTTCACTGTTCTGCATAGAATTTAAGGGAGAATTATATATAGAATATTCGCTATTTAAATTTTGATGTGGTAGAGTCTTTCTTCTTTCCATTAATAAAGATATATTACTGCAATATTTTTGTAGAATGATGAGAAATAATTGATCTTATAATCATTTAACAGATGAAAACACCCTGCTTTTCATGCACATACTCTTTTTTTTCCCCTGTTAAGAAGGGGATTTTAGGATCAGCTTCAGCTAATGTTTGAATCACTAAGTGTTAGAGAGGCTGTTATTTCTATATTGTTTAATGTATAAAACTATTTTAAAAAACTATTTGAAACATAAGGAGCAATTGTTCTATTATAGAAAATTAAAAACATACACAGTCAACAAATTAATCAACTGGGGAATTAGACAAGCATAAATAAGCAGCCCTAGCAGACCTTTGTCCAGTACTCAGGCTCAAAATTAGATCCTAAATAAAATAAGTCAAGGTATCAGCTCAATACATTTTACTCTTGGTTTGAACTGTAATTTTTCTCATAGACGGGTATGCCATGTATTCTGCTTTAACAAAGGATAAAGTCTTGATCACCATAGAGTAGCTTCTTCCTTCAAATCAAATTCTCTTTTGAATATCTGTATAATACTTCTGTTCAGATTTCTTGTGTAAGGGAAATGTTTTTAATGAGCTATGTAACTTACCTGCTATCGCCCTCTTCCCACTGCTTTAATTGCTCTTTTAGTGCTCTGTAGTTGGTCTGTAACATCTGCAGGCTCTCTTTGCGTTTTTCATGGGCTGCTCTTAGCTCATCAGTTTCTTGAGTCTGTATAGCACCAGAAAAACAAAATTAGAGTTGGGCAAAATGTAAGAGACTTCCACACAGATCACATGAAACAAAAGTTCTGTTTAAGTAACTATTAACAACCTCAGAAATCTAAATAGAAAGATCAGGAATCACAATCCCTGAGGTCAATTTTTTCTTAGTGCTGCTTTGGCATATTTTGCTATTTTGGCAAATTTTTTGTTTTTTTTTTTTTTTCTGACAAGCTTAAAAAAATTACTACCAAAATGTCAGTTTTCACCTTTTGAATGCATTGGCCTAATACACCTAAAATACATAGACTGAAAAATGATTTTTTTTTTTTTTTTTCCTCCATGAAAAACTAATCTATGTATTTTTGAGGGAAACACTGGCCACACTGAGCTCCACATCAAAAAACCCTAAATTTAAATGGCTTCAGGATTTCCTCATATATTAATTTATTTCTGTAAATATATATAAGCCTGCAACACCCAGACTTTGTTCTCTAGTTATGTAAAAAACAAGAAATAAAACCAAATTTTGTAATAGCTTTTATATAATCAAAACCATATGAAAAAATGTACTCTTTTTTTACAGAATGAAAAGTAAGATATACCTTGATTTATATTACAGGATAACATCATGCAAGTTTAAAAAAATATTTTCCTAAGTAACAACACTGGGCTCTGAAAAAAATGAACATTAGGAAGAGGACATTCCACAGTATAAAGCAAATCAAATTCTGGCATACAGCAGTAAAGAATTCACCAGACATTATCCTGTAGTAAAATTTGCCCTCAGTGCTTCATTTCCAGTTCAATGGGAGCTCTGCTTGCGGAGTACGTACAGAACATGTTCCTTAATCTCTAAGTAAATCACAATACTTTATTTGTATGCATTAACTGCTTATATGCAAGGAGGGCTTTTCAGCATTAGTCAATAAATAAGATACACCATTAGTCAGAGCTGCAAGCAACAAAAATTAAATCCCACTATAAAAACATGGCAAGGGTTTCTACAGTAGTGCTAACTACAAAGTATCTCGACCAAGCTTGGCTTCTAAGATGTAGCCCAGCTTCCATGGCATGTAAACAAAGCTGAAAAATACAGGCTAAAATTTCAGATGCTACTTTATATAAAATTCCAGAAGTTTTCCGGAAGTGACTCAGGGAACACACAAAGCAAATTTAGGAATAGAAGCAGCTACCAAAATGACCTTACCGTTAAATACTTTTCCAACGCGGTGGGTTTTTTTCTGAAACCACCTCTAAACCAGATGCACTTATAAATTTAGAATTGCTTAAAAAGTACTTTTGACTGATTTTAAGTAGCTCATATAAATACTACAATGATATTAAAAACAATCACACAAATAGCAAGATAAATTTATGACAAAGGCCATAGAGACTACTACCAAGCTTTGCTTGACACTACAACAGGAAATTTTTATAAGAATCCAATCATAAATACTGTGTTTTCAAGAGAAGTTCATGAAATCATTATTCTGAGATTGTTTGATATTGCTAGTGAAAACTGATCAAGTCTAGCAAAGTACTGGAAAATAATGTCTTCAGCATAAATCCTCAGAAGTTTATTAGTGTCAATGCCCTTTCAGGGATGCAACCAAGTGTAGAATTTGGCCTTTCCTATTTATGAATCTACATTTTTCATTATTGCTTACCTGTTCCATTATCCATTCCGTAAGTTATTCCCTTCCCTTATCAGGTGCTCTGCTCTCACAGAGCAGAAATAGAAATTACACGATTAACTGTCCCAATCAGTCTCTTCTATTGAATTATCAAGCACTTCAGAACTTTAAATTCACACTGTAATTTCCATAATCTCAGTTAGTTCCATCTCTCTCTGACTGAATTACATTATATTTTTTAATAACTAAACTGTTTTGTATACATTTTCCTATATATTGACACAAATGGGACAGAACAACGATCCCTAGCAGTGCTGGATCTCCAGGTTATTCTCCAGCTCTCCACTATCATTCTATAGTATTTCCCATGCAATAATGAAAGACAAAAGACAAAGTCCAATCTGCAAGAGGAAGAACCCAACTGCCTGTGAAAAAAAGTCATTTTGCTATTTGCAGGCAGCTCAGACAAGCCAAAAGATTCTAATCACTACTTAAAATTTTGTTGAAATTGACCTGTAACAACTTCTGTTACAGTAAAAATTGAACTAAAATGGAATTAAAAAAATATACTGATTCAATTCTTTGACTGCTTGTCTTAGGCTGACAGTAAGTAAAGAACCTGACCATTACAAAAGTAGTTTTTTCCATAAGTAGTTATGTGGAAAAGCCACAATATTAATATATTTTCGGCATCTGAACACCATACATTGAACAGGACTATGTATGAAATCTAAATATGCCTTGCTCACATAAACAAGTATTAAGGTGGCCCTAAAGAATGATCTACGTATTCTAGTTCTAATTATCTCCAAAATTTTAGAACTTTAAACAAAAAGGATGAGAAAATAGCTCTCCTATTGCTTTTGAAAACTTTCCAGTTAAAGCCAGGAAGATCTCCTCTAGGCTACGCTAGTGATCACAGTTCTAAAATATAATACAGGAGAACATATTCTTAGTTGGTACCAAATATCTAACTCTTGGCAACCAAACTCCTACCCACTTCTTAACGACCAACAGATTGATGTACTTATGCTTTGGACCATTCTAAGTAATCGATAATTTGTTATTCAAAATCCCTTAAATACTCTTTATTTACTTTGACATTCTCTTCCCTAAATGAGGGTGCAATCAGGCATGCTCTGTTACTTTTTAGTATGTCCTGGAGAGCAGAAATGAAGTCAAGTCTGTACCAAAACTATGGACACTCTGAATTTACAGGATTACCCTATCTATATGAGCAATAAAGACAGTAAGAGCCAACTTTCCTTAGCCAGAAATGAGTCAGTTGAGGAGAACTGGAAAATCCTATGAATCGGACCTTGCCCTTTTCTGTTCCGTTGTAATATCAACTGAAGCATCAAAAATTCCTGTTCCTGAAATCCCCACAAATAAAGTTGTTCATCTATTTGTTACCAATTTTGCAAAAGGTCTGATGGGTAAAGTCACAATTTCATCTTTAGGACATGCATCATCAGTATGTTTACTGATAGAGCAAGCATTTTTCTGAGCAAGTATATTTCAAGTAATCATATAGTCAACTCTTTGCTTGAGGAGGCAATAATGCAAGCACCACTTTTGAAAACATTGATCCCATGCATTATTCTTTGTTGGAAGCAATGCCTGAGAGGAGGCTGATATCAAGAAATCATACAATACCAACAGAATTATTCTGATGTTAATTTAAGTTATGACAGCTGAGTTCACTGTCATGCTGGCAATAGTCTCACTGAATTCTGAATGTAGTGCCACAACAGTGTTTAATATGTTGACCTGGGCCTCTACAGCTACTTTTCAATCAATTAAAGCATTCTGCAAAAGAAGCCAAGTAGGTTTCCTAAAGAATATGCAAGCAGTTCATATATTCAGTTTCAAGGGGAGATATAAGATTTAGCCCTTAAAGACCTCATGGATTAACAGCTGTGATAAATACAGATCCCACACTTGCAACGTAATAAAGCTGCACAGATTCCTAAATTATGTTTTTAAGATGAAACGGAAGAAATGACAAAGGCACCATGGCGAACGGTAAAAATTACATTATGAGGTCATGCAGAGAGAATAACAATCCTTTCTCTTCCGTATCTGCTTAGAAAATCAAAGTGCTCCTCTTCAGTCTTCTCTTCAGCAGAAGAAAACACAAAGAAATGTGGAACACGCTATCATTTAAGACAACAACCATACACACTGATGGGTGAGCTTTGCTGCCAAGGGCAGAGCAGCTGTAGTCCACAGTGCCAGAATAATCTGTAGCATCAGTGCCTGGCAGGCCAACCAAAAGTAACAAACAGGAGGCCTGCCAAAGGCCACTTCTCAGGTAGAGCTGGTGGGACATGCCTTAGATTTCTCAACAGAGAGAAAAAACAAAATAAAATTAATCTTCTGACTCCCAGGAATAAGGAGTAAGACGGCCTGTAAGACTGAATTTGAAGTCTAAATCATCTTTCCTGTTCACATATTCTGCGTGTGTTAAGATATTACACTAAATTCTGTCAAGTATACAGGGTGATGAACTTTTGCATTTGTCCTAAAATATAATTCCCACTCACATTTTTTCTAAAATTGACTTATCGCATAAGAGTGCCTTTTTGCATGAGGCAGGAGCTCAGGAGTATGGTTTGCAGGGCTCCCCAAATTTTTTCACTTACCTGACATTTATGACAGCATGTTCAATATAACCAGTTCTGCTTTGGGCTACATATACCAAAAATATCTTTCAAATTCCATAACTTAAAGAAATGTAAGCAACAAGGGAAAAGGGAAGAGAAAAAGAAAAAGAAAGGGGAGGGGAGGGGAGGGGAGGGGAGGGGAGGGGAGGGGAGGGGAGGGGAGGGGAGGGGAGGGGAGGGGAGGGGAGGGGAGGGGAGGGGAGGGGAGGGGAGGGGAGGGGAGGGGAGGGGAGGGGAGGGGAGGGGAGGGGAGGGGAGGGGAGGAAGGGAGGAAGGGAGGGAGGGAGGGAGGGAGGGAGGGAGGGAGGGAGGGAGGGAGGGAGGGAGGGAGGGAGGAAAAGAGAAGAGAGAAGAGGGGAGAAGAGGGGGGAAGAAGGTGGGGAAGAAGGGGGGGAAGAAGAGAGGGGAAGAAGAGAGGGGAAGAAGAGAGGGGAAGAAGAGAGGGGAAGAAGAGAGGGGAAGAGAGGGAAAAAGAAAAGGAAAATTAAGAGGAAGAGGAAAAGAAGGAAAAGGAAAGAAAAGATGAGTCTGAATTGTAAATGCTTAAGAAAATATGACTCAGGGTTTGGGTTTTGCATTCTGAGGTGCAATTTGAAACCAACAGGTCATTCAAAAGGTACTATTTTTTTAAGTAAAAAACAAACCAACAAAAACAAACCAACAAAAGCCTATAAAACTGGGATAAAATTGGAAATTGTAATACATGCTCAATTAAGCTTTTCTACCATGGGTTGCGGGGGGGTGGGGGTGTTTGCTGGGGTTTTTTTTACAGCATTTGTTAGAACAACAACTTCTGAGCCATACCTTCTAAGAGTACAAGGGTCAAATTTGTTCCAAGTAATTGACTTCAGCATTTTAAAATACTGGCTTCACTGTACAAGAAAAAAATTTTTTCTTTGTACTTTCTGCTTCACTTTATTTCTATATGAATACATGAATTTCTCAGACACAAATTTTGAAAATTTATTTAACAAGCACGTATTATTGATGGCAGCTCGAATTAGGCTTCCATAGGACTGCAGGAGTACCAACACGAGATATCTAGCAGTAAAGGAAAAAGGCAAACTAATGCAGAGTGCTCTGTTATGCTAACACACTTACAGTCCATAATGATATGTGCATTTTGCATTTTTAAAATATCTGTTTATTTTGGTATATCTTTATCTATGCAAGCTTATAGCTAGAGGGTTTTTTTATTTTTATTTTTTTAATGTTCACCTTTAGCTGTAGTGTCTTCTCTAAGTTTTCAATCTTCCTTTCAGCTATTTTAAGCTTCCTTAGCTCCTCTGACTCTCTAAAAGAGCTCTTTGGGGACAGAGACCTTGAACGTTTCACAGGTGGTTCCTGGAGAATAAAACAAGGACATGGTTGAACTAGTTGGAACACCGGATTATGAAAGACATGCAGAATTAAAGAAGAAGTAATTTTGAATACTAATAATGAATTATAAAAAAAAAAAAAAATCTGCACGGAATACCAGAGAAATAACAAGCAGAATTACCACAGCGCTACCACTAAAGGTTTCTCTGTGACTCGTTAATGAGAATATTCATTTACATTTACATTGTTTCTTTCAGAATAATGATGTCCCATTAGGGAAGACTAAAGGGTTATAGACTCAGAAATGCAAGAAACCTCATTACAAAGGAGGGGATAGAGGCTGGTCTAATTGCTCTATAAGGGTCCAAGGTTACACTTGATAGGACAACCAGAAACAAGAGGGAAAGGATTTTTTTCCCTTTGAAATAGTTTAACACACTGTGAAGTTGAAGGAACAATATGCTTGAGGAATATAAATACAACAGACAGTAGATCTTATACCATAATGACCATATGGTCATTAACTATAATGTGACTAACTAGAGACAAGAATATGTGTTTATATTATGTACAGCTTCATATAGCAATCTGGAGAAAGAATATGTGAAAGTAACACTTAAACTGGGCAGCTTTCTTGTTCATTCTATGTCATATGTCCTTATGGCAAAGAAAGAAAGACCTCATCAAATTAGACTTTCTGATTTTCTGAATAACTTTGGTTAAGGACAGAGAAATACCTACACACACTCAATACCGTTAAGGTAAAATGCTATTACGTAAATATATAAGGTCAAACAAAAACTTAAGATTAATTGTGATTATTGTTGTTACATGCTGCCATCTCCACTGTAAAATAACTGACTTACAACAAAAGGAATTCAGGATAAAGTCTTCTTGAATACTACATATTTCAACACTTTTACTGTTCCATTAAATTAATTTAATCTTAAAGAGAATTTTAATGAGCAACTGGCATTTTTTTCTTTGACCATTACCTTCCAATATTAAATGTCTGCATGACACTGTATACCACACTTTCACTTTAAATCACATATGTTTCCAAAAAGGAGAAAAAAAATAATATCATGAAATGTCAGAAAAAATATTATCACATATTTAAGAATTTAAATATTGCTGAGGTGTTTTTGTCATTTGGCTTTGGGTTTCTTTTGCTTCTGAAATGTGCCTGAATGAGATTAAAAAAAACCAAAACAACAAAAAACAAACAAAAAAGCAAACCAAAACTAACATCTGTAAAGAATTTTTGTACATTTAAAATCTGCATGTCAAATGGACATATTTTGTATATTCCTGTCAGTTCCTTTATATAACAGAAGAAACTAGAAGAAAGTTTTAATGAACATTTAAAACAATATTTCCAAAGTTATGGTTTTATATTGTCAGTATAACATTGTACTGACTAAGAGTAGATCTCTTTGAAATAATAAGAATACTGACTTACATTTTTTTATAATAATTCTGGTAGAGATATCCAAAAGTTTACTTCAGTTAATAGATGCTGATATTAATCAGTAAAGATTTTAACATTGCGCAAAACCACATTGATCTCTTTCAGGTGTCTGAACCAGAACATCCCAAGACCAACATATAAAAAAATTTACTCATCTTCAAAGTCCCAGATTTCTTGCATAAAACCAAGATCTTTAATAAAACTTCCATATTTCCTAATTATTGCATACCCATACTAATTTCTCCTAAAAGTCCAGAATGCATTATTTTTCACAAAATGTTTCCTAGTTAAACTTTATGTTTGTATACAGAAGACTTGAAAAATACATTATTTCTCTGAAATCAGGAAAAAAAAGGTCAAAGCACTTCATTTGTTGCCAAAGAGAAGGACAACAAAGGAAAACAAGTGGACCAACCAGCACCAGACTGCTAAGAATAACTAGGAGAAAAGAGAAAAAGATACAGAAAAATGTAAAATTCATAGTCTTGCTGCTTTAATCAAAGGTGATCCGATACAATGAGTACAAACCAGTTATTCTTTATATGTATATATATATATATACACACACACAGAGACTTTATCTATAGCTACCTGGGATTGTGCTGTGAATCTTTTTCACAGGGCCAAGGTATGGAAAAAAATAGAGAAAAATTCTAACTATTTATGGACACAGAAATAATTCCTTGTGAGAACAGGTGGGATTGGTGACGTGCATTAAGAAACATTGTATTGTTTGAATATGTTTTTACCTGTTTAGTGGTCAGACTAGAGGTCTGTGGAGAGAAGGAGCTGGGTCCAGTTTTTAGACCTGCACATAGATAGTTTGAAGGTAATCTTTGCTAAAAAGGCAAGCAGTTTAATTTTCCTACCAAGACAGAAGAGACTGTGTAGTAAAATACATTGTAATTTGATTGCCTGGGGCTGCTGCAAAGCTTAATTTGGAAGATGGCATCTGTAATGCCCTTCTCACAACTGCAAACTTTGCTGCTGCTGCTGCCAGGTTTAAGCATTTAATTTTTAATCCAGACCTTAAATCCTACAGTAAATTTAGACATACATGTATCAAATATATACATAAATTCTCATGTTGTAAACATTTCCTAAATGTTTAGGAATAAGAAAAATTCCAGTTTTACGAGCAAAGAATTTTATTCCAAATCAGTAAAGGGTAACAACAGAAAACTTTTCATCAAATGATCCTAAAACATGTTTAGAAAAGACTAAGTCAAATAGCAGAAAACCAGAAATAAACAGGCTTTGTAATATTAATAGATATGAAACTTTATGACATAAGATTTAATGTAAAGAAGTAGCTGGTAAGCGGATCTGATGCACATTAACTGTTAATGGAGGTACAGGAAGCAGAAAAAGAAAAGATGCCTCTTTTGAAACAACCTTCTGTTACCTTTCTGCACCATGAAAGACACCATGCAATGTAGCTGGAAATAGTCACGTTCTTGAATTCCACAGGTTTTGTTTTGGATGAAGTCCCAAAACAAGTAAAAAAAATGCAAACAAGGGAAGCCAGAACTCTTACTGAAATGTCTTGGAGAACTTTTCTGCACACATAGATCAGATCAATGTCTGCCAGGATACAGCACTGAAAACTGTGGGCAGAAATCTTAATGTTTTTTATCAGTTGAAGAAAGAGAAACATTGTTGAAGCTGAACCAGAGGCTGATAAGATACAAGTGGGGTTTTTTGGAGAGGAAAAATGGCAAATTCTTGATTCCCTATGTTTCAACAGGATCTTCATCAGTACCACAAATTAACTCATGCCTTTTAATATCTTGGCATTATAGACTTAGAAGAATGCTACACAATGTATATCAATAAAAGGCAATTATAACTCTCATGCATCATACAACAGGAAAGCTTAGCTATAAAAAAACCAAGGGCTGTATTACTGAATCAGCCAGCAGACTTTTATATGGCAGTTCAATTAGGTAACAGAAATTATACGTAGCTCACAAAGTTTAAGCTCCAAAAAGAGCTCTAGGAAGATCAAGCAACTGACTCTTAAGTCTTCACACAAAATGGCCCCTCAGCTGAACCACTTTCCACCGAGACTGGACTATGAGTGTTACAATTGCCTCTAAGCACACACTTAACAGTATCAAGAAAAATGACACCACACACGCACATATAACAAAGCTCCTAACCACCACAATATCTGTCTCGCAGAATAAGTTGTTTCTATTACTCTTTGTAGGCAAGGGATTTGAATTTCTGCAATTCACAAAAAACAATAGCCTATAGATGTATACATGTCATTGCATTCTGCAGAACCAAACATAGGTGGAAGTATCCAGTCATGTGGCCACACATCCCAATTTACCACACTAGTGGCAAGTTTGTTTTGTCCCAGGCCCTTCTTTTTAATACCTTTCCAATTATTTCTTCTTTCAAAATCTTTGGCTTTTTAGAGTAGAAACTAACCAAAGCAGTGTCATTCTGATCAGAAGTGATTCCACGCTTTGTATCCTGGGAATGCACATAAGGGGGGATGAAGGGTTAACACAACAGAGTCTTTGTGAAGCCAAAAAGACCACCATTGTAAAACATGAATTGTATATCCAACATATTCCTCCTGTCAAATCATGCGCTAATAACTTGTCATGAATATTTTTGTCATAAAAGACAGAACATCAAGGTAATGGGAAGATTTTTTTGATTGCGAGGAAAAATCAGGAAAGACAGCAATAGTACCTTTTCTATTTTATATGTATATTTTGTGATCCTAAAGCCAGAATGTTTCTACAATTTTCCTTACTGTCTTGCCTAAATACAAAGGATTTGTAGCCTGTCAATTTAGTTCCCAAAAGTTTTAATAGAAACTGTGTGCACATGTGAAAAAGTGCACATTATCAAACAATCCTGACTCTTGAAAGAGCATGACTAGGACCCACATATCAAAACAGGAAAAGATTCTCTACAATAGGATTTAAAATTTTGTATCTAGTTTTACTCAAGGGAGGTAACTGCTTTATTCCTGACACAGTGATCAGTTCATGACAAACACAGTACTCTCATTTACATTTTTCTGAGGAAACAAGAAATGACATTGTGGTGGGTTAACCCTGGCAAAGGGTCAAACACCCACCCAACTGCTCACTCACTCTCCTTCCTCACCAGGACAGGGGAAGAAAACAGGATGAAAAAGCTCGTGGGTTGAGATTGCTTACCATTCACTGTCATGGGCAGACTCGACTTGGGGAAAATTAAAGTTATTGCCACTTAAAATACATTTCGGTAGCAAGAAATTAAAAAACAAAACAAAACAAAAAAACCCCAAACAACTAAAACACCACTTTCTCCCTCACCCTGCTTCACAGGCTCAACTTCTTCATTCCTGACTCTTCTACCTTCTGCTGAGCAGTGCCAGGGGATGGGGAATGGGAGGTTACAGTCAGTCCATAACAGCTCCTCTCAGCCACTCTTTCCTCCTCACACTTTTCCCCTGCTCCGGTGTGGGGCCTCTCCACAGGCTGGAGTCCTTCAGGATAAACCTGCTCCAGAGTGGGTCCTCCACGGGCCACAGTTCCTGTCAGAAGTACCTGTTCCAGCATAGACTCCTCTCCACACACTGCGGTTTCCATGAGGGAATATCCATCTGCTCTGCTGCAGGCTCCTCCACCAGCTGTAGTGTGGGCATCTGCTCCATGGTGGTCCTCTCCATGGGCTGCAGGGAAATATCTGCTCCGGCACTTGAAGCACCTTCTTCCTCTCCTCCTCCTATGACCTTGGTGTTTGCAGGGCTGTTTCTCACCTTCTGTTCTTCACTCTACATTGCCTGTGCAGCATTTTGTCCTTTCTTAAACACATTTTCACAGAGGCGCCACCACATGCTCCTAAACAAATGTTCTAAAATACGTCTTTTCCCAAAAATAGCATACAGTGCAGGATATTGAGAAAGAACAAGCCATAGTTTTCAAAGGAAATGTTATGACATACCAAATGTGGGAAAACCAGGAGATGACACAATCACAATAATTTTTTTTTTAGATGAGGAAGAAGCTAAGCACACTGGAAAACATTATGACTTTCCTAATTTAATAAATCAATTTAAGCCATAGAATTATTTACGAATCTGTTTCATTAGCTATAGTCTATAGCTGTTACTGTTACCTGGTGCTTAAATTTAACAGTAAGTCATCAGGAAAAAGGCAGCCCAGCATTATACAGGGTAATAAAAAGTCGGAAGTATAAACTTCAAAAGAACATTGTTGTCATTCTTCATAGAAAAAAATACTACATCATACTTTAAAATTCAACAATTTGAAAAAAATATATTTTTCATTTATAAAATCATAATAATAACCATTTATATTTCTCTCATTTTCCTTCCAGGGAAAGATGGTCATTCTGATAAACCCATAAAATACCTGATAAATATTCATTTTAACAAACCTACAAAGAACTTATCCTTCAAATATTTCATTTAATTAAGAATCCCTTATTCAGTATTTAATAAGGTAAAATCTTCTACTCCCAACAGCTATTTTAACAAGTCTTTGGCAGATAACACAAGAACCATTCAAACAAGCTTCCAGAATTATAAGCAGCATCAACAGATATTAAAATTATTATCTGGACCCTTGAGCAAAAATGTTTGGCTTTACCAGCCTGACTTAGACACAAATACACAAGACAATAAAACTATCCTACCTTATGCTTTCTTCCAGTCCTTATGTTCTTTCTTTCCAGAGTATCTGTAGTGTACAAATTATGCTCTGCTAGGTTAAGACTTGCTTTTTTCAATTTTTCCTGTAAAAGCTCAATTTCAGATTTTTGCATTGTAATAACACACTCCAGCTCACTTAAAGAAGGCTGTTGAAACACCTAGAAAATGATAGTACAGGTATATTACACTAGTAACAAAAAATCAGAACTGTAACAAATCATTTAGATAAAACTGCCTAGAGAAACACAACATTACCAATATTACAGGAACATGTGAGAGCTGTAAATAATTCTGCTTTTGTAAATGACTCACGAATCCATAATCAAAACCAGACGCCAAAGCGTTAACTAAACATTTTCACATCACCACCACCATATTTTCCAAATCCAAATTTATAGTCTTAACAATGGTTACTTTATACAGACGTTTCTTCTGCAGCAACTTATTCTACTATGGTATTTTGAATCTCACATGCTGTCAAAATTTCTTGACAAAACATTTTACCTCCTAGACTTGTTTCGGATGAAATTTCAAGTTGGTAAGTATCACTGGCCTATCAAACATGGGAAAAAAAACCCTTTAACTGCATATTCTGTCAATAAAGATATTCTTAGTTAAAAACTGCCTAGAAAAGTACCTCTTTAATGTTAATCTACAAAATGTATCCACTATGTCCATAAACTCAGACAGCACAAATGTTGTGGTCATAGCAATTCCTTGGCACAATACAAAAACTGCCGCACACTGCTCACCGTGGCCCTGTTCCAAAACCTGTTCAGACCAAAACACATTTTCATTGGTACCAGCTATCTTTAAGTCATATCCCCAACGTCCGATAGCGGACTCATGTGTGTACACATGACCAGGAGTAGTGAAGTTACCATGGCTTGATAAATTACTCCTTGTCAACTGAGTTTTCATTAACTGCCTGTGATCACACTGCACTGCATTACAATGACAAGGCAAAACATTGTTAGCTTAGCATAAGCAACAGCAGTATGCCTGTTGTGGCAGCCTATGGCAATCAAAGTGAAATGCTTTAGCTCAGACCTCCTCCACAGTGTTTTAAGGCTGGGGACAGGCATTCACCTTGCAACATCTGTGCCAGATAAAGATAATATAATTCCCAGATGGTCAACGCTTCCAAGCAGCTGGAAGTTAGCACCCCAACACTATTGCTGAAAGAAGGGATAGCGCAAACCCTCTCCCCAATCAATTGCATAAATAAAAGCATGGGTTAGTTTAAAAAGTCAATGCAAGTGGCTTGAGGTAACCCAGCTGGCCTTGTATTGCACTGATTAGGGCAAACTCATGAAACCCCTATTGCCAGGGGTGCTCTGACAGCAATGACAAGCACCTAGGAAACAGTAAAGTCTTCAATCAACAAAGCCTCATCCAGAAGACAACTTTCTCAAGACTGACTAAAAACTTTTATTTTACACATACTCTCTCTAATTAGTTCTAACAACCTGACTTGCTTGCAACTGTTTGAGCATATTCTTAAGACAAATACTCATTTCAATAGAGAAGAAAGAATTTGGTACAATTATCACTTGTTCCTACTATCTCAAGTACTAGTATGCCCCAAGTAAAACAAATCAGGTATACTGACAAAAAATCAGAAAAAGCAGTGTAAAAAAGGTTACACAAACCAAAAAAAATCTCCAAATTCATGCCAATAAAGAAATGGGATGGTTCAAAGTTGATTAAAATGAAGCAAGCAAACACTCTAGTAAGCTTAGTATTTGACAGAAACAGATTAATGGGCATAGCCATTTTATTTCTTTCTAAGCAGAATATGAAGCTTTTCATAAAGCATACTATAAACTCACACTTTCTACAAATAAATCCCAAATTAGAAATACGAAGCATTTATTTGCGCAACTCCTCATACAGCAAACAAGCACAGAATAGTTGTCAGAGAGTAGGAGTTGCCCATGCTTTTGCTGACTGTTCCTTAAATAATTTCAGTTGTTCATTTTGAATAATTTAGGCCATATGTAGTTGCAAACAGATGTCATTTCCACCTATGATCAGCAAAAGGCCAGTTTATAACTAAAAGAAAACTCTACACAGAGGAAAAAAAATGGAAAATAGAAAAATGAGTAGACAAGCCATGCATTGAAAGAACATTTAAAAGAAAACTGGGCTTTTTGTTCATTTGACCAAAACCTTAGCACTACATAAAAAGGAAAAAAAAATCCAACAAAACCTGGAAGACAGAAATAGTGCTAGTAGATAAGGGAAATGTAGTTATACTTAAGTTATATACTTTTTTTCCCTCGAACTTTATTCTTTCTTTTAAGAAAGAGAAATACACCTACCAAGTCATCCCATTTTATTGATTTCTCAGCTGTATGTAAAAAAAGACTTCTACATGTAACGTAACATCAGTAAGTAAAAAAAGAATCAACAGCTTCAATCTGTTATAATCAGTTTAATTCATATTACCGTTACTTTAAGAAGTTTACAACTGTTAAACGTTGCTGACTTTTTAACCATGAGAATTACAGAAATTTAGCTAACAAATAACTTCTTACTGTATCACTACTTTTTAATTTTTTCTTTCAGAAATGAAATGCCCAGTGTTTTGAAATGTCAATCCATTTAAGACTCATGGAATATATCAAATCCTTGCTCCTCTATGTCAATGAAGTTCTGCTACTGACTTTAATAGGGCCAATATATGAAGAAGGTTCTTCATTTGTTTGGGGTTTTTTCCCCCTACTTTTTTCTCCTCCCAAAAGAGATCTCTAGAAATTACCATGAAGTGATACTTACTTAACATTAAAATATTGTAAAGGCACAGTTTCTAACAAAACTATTACAACAGTCTTTGTGCACATGCATACACACACATATTTCTTGGGAAACTAAACTCAACAAAACCAGTCTTAGATCTTAACTTATACCTCCAAAATGCCTATGTTTTTACCCTCAAAATATTCAGCAGATCACTGTTACCAAGAACTTGCTACATAATTTAGGTCTACGATATCCTCAAAACCTGCTCAATTTTTTAAGTATGCATGTGAACTTTCTTCAGTTTCAGGAATTCTAAGAACCCAGATGCAACCTGAAGAGATCCATTTAAAAATTTAGTTTTTGCTTATCAATGAACTCTAGTTTAAGAAGGGCTGGGTATCATTTTCTGTTAAATTTAACATATCCTTCGCTATTTGATAACTATTCTTCTACATTTCCTAGCCTAGAAGACTTTGTTTACTGAAATATCAAGAAAATTTTTAAACCTGAATTTTTAAGACATGAGAACAGATCTTCCAAAGACACAAAGCTGGAAGAAATTTCTCTCTCTGGTCCTTTGTTTCAGATTCATGTCTATTCAACTTTATATTACTACGCTTATATGTTCCACGTATCCTTGGTTAAGAGCAAAAAAATCACAAACCCCAAATTAATTAGTGAAAAAATTTGGCTATTATGAGAACATTGATTCCTTCTGTATAAAACTTGACTTTACAAACAACCCAGAGTTCCAAGATTTACACATGAAGAAAGAAGTGCAATTTCTTCAGATATGTGTACAGTGAAAGAAATGTGACCTTTTCTTGGCTTTTCATTTTCTAGGTTTACATCTGAACTCTTATTTGTAATCTAAGAACTAAGGGAAATATTACAATTACTAAGGCCAAAATGGCAAATAATTTGGACTATAATAGAGCTCTGATTTAAAAATCCTAATATTATTGGAAAAAAAGCACAATATTGCGATTCAAGACTGCAGAAAGCATTTAACATCCAGGCTCTGTATGAAGAAAGTAGTCCAGTTTCATAGTAAAGATCAGAAATCTGCAATCCAGAAAAATAAAAACAAGTTACGTGCTAAAGGGCAGCACCAGGTTCTTCCACAGCTTCTGTCTCAGAATTACCATTGCAGATCTTTGATCTTATGAACTGAAATACTAACTCACTTCAACAAAGAGTTCCATGAAGGTTCACTTCCTAAGGTCTATTCTGAATCCTATGTCTAAAAGTAAAATTCCCACAAGACGATTATTTCACTGTACACATAACGTTGACCCTTTTCACAGTCTATCCATCTACATGTTGAATGTAGCAAACAAATGCTTTCTCTCAGGTTTAAGCATCTTAGATTAGATTCTACCTGCATTACAAAGTCTAGCTTAACAGAATAATGGTTTCTTCTTTCACTTAGCAAAATTAGTTTATATCATATGCTATTTTGTCACAATGGATACATAATTTTTTCATACTGAAACTCAATTTAACATGAAAAACATATATTCCAAATACATGTCAGAGGCTTATTTATGTTTTAAACAACAAATAGGATCAAAAAAGTATTTATTTCTACCAAGCAGACCCCTCACTCCTCTTATGCTTACGTGTGTTTTAAAAGTAAGACACAGCTGATGTTTTCTGGATGCATTAATCAAGATGAAGCATAAGCACCATCTTTGGCACAAAGGTGTACCACTAGGGGAAGCATCCACACTGTACTTACAGAAGGGAATCCAATGCCACCTTTTCAATGCTGCTGTTGTCAGAGATCAGAAGCAGTACCGAACAATACGGAGAAAATACAGCTATGCTCCACCATACTTCTATTCTGTATGACTTTCCTGAACCAGCAAAGACAGCAGGTATCAAGGGAACAGATATCTAAGAGCTTCAGAACTGATAACATAGCCTTAAGTGTACTCCTGCTTTCCCTCAACTTCCTCAGCACAAAGTTGTGCTAGCACTAACTGCACAGTACCAAAACTACTGGCTAAAGGAGATGGAAAAAGCTTGCACAGTCTTTCTGTAAGCAGGTGCAAGCTCACTCTGCTTCAACCACAAACTGGCCAAGAGGCACACAGTGGCTTAGTAAAGGCTAAAATATCTTTTCTCTCAGCAACACAACAGTTTACATATGCAGCTCAGACTACAGGAAGTGTGCACACCTTTACCAGAATATCTGCGTTAGGAAACAGCATTTTTGACCTACAACAACCAATTGGCCCATGACCATACCCCAGTTTTCTTCCAGTCTAACTCCAGGAATCCAGTGCCATATGCCACACAAAGCCACGATGCAGGGCATGTCCAGACGCAGTTTATAAATGCAAAATAAGAATCACTTCCTGGGTTTCCTCTTATTCTGTTACTGAGTTAGCTAGCTGGGCAGCTAAGTAAGAGGCAATGGTCACCTCAGCAGCCTTTGCAAGCTCCTTTTTACAGCTTGGAAATCCAGTTGTCACAGCCTCATCTCTATTTACTGTACATACTTCTAGGACGGGCACCAGCAACGAACTGTTGAAGAGCAACTTACCCAGCTGTTGTGGTTTATCCACAGCTGGCAACTAAGCACCACACAGCTGCTTCCTCACTCCCCCCCAGTGGGATGGGGGAGAGAATCAGAAGTGTAGAAGTGACAAAACTTGTGACTTGAGATAAAGACAGTTTAATAAGCAAAGCAAAAGCCACATGCACAACCAAAGCAAAACAAGGAATGCATTCACTCCTTCCCATGGGCAGGCAGGTGTTCAGCCATCTCCAGGAAAGCAGGGCTCCATCACGCGTAACGGTTACTTGGGAAGACAAACGCTATCACTCCGAATATTTCCCCCTCCTTCTTCTTCCCCCAGTTTATACACTGAGCATGACGTCATACGGTATGGCATAGCCCTTTGGCCAGCCTGGGTCAGCCCCCCTGGCTGTGCCCCCTCCCAGCTTCTTGTCCCCATGGCAGAGCATGGGA
>NC_138858.1:36920055-37037555 GCF_965183815.1 Platalea leucorodia | reverse complement strand
CTACAGTTACAACAGTAAAAACATTTAAATGTCTGTTAATTACTGTTCTTTGATCAATTACCATCTCTTAATACTGTCTTTGATGTCTGCACACATATGAAAAGTAGGAGTCAAGACAGAAATGACTGCCTCGGTTCAGTAAACGTATTTAAATATTTACCATTCACATGGGTAACAGTTATGGTATACTAACCGTATGACTAAATGTATGGTATACATCTCAGAGCTAAAAATGAACACCAATAATGAAACAGAACCAAAACAACAATTACATGATGAAATTAATCAAACCGCACAGGCTTATGTTTTGAAAACTATTTTAAATGTTTTTGTTCTGTTCTTTTTTGCTGTGTAGCATAAGCATAGATCTAACTAAAAAGTCTTCCAAATTCAAAGATGCCTAATCTCTCTGATCAGAGAAAAGGTATGTGAGAGATGCTGAATGCACACATACTAAGATGTAAACAGAAATTTACTGTAAAGCAGAGTCAAATTCTTCATCAAACACATTACCAGAATAGTCAAAATGAAATCAACCAAAAGTTTGCACTCACCAACACAAGTGTCACACCGACTAGAATAAGATTATAGCATTAAAAAGGCATATTTTACCCTTAATGAAAGAAAACTGAGATATTCTTGCTAATGAAGTCAATAAAAGAAAACTCATTTTTGCCTGACTACAATGTAATTTCAACAGCAAGAAAAGTTCAAATCCAGGAAAAAGTATGTGCTAACATATGCACCACTGATGAATAATCTTCCTGGCTAGTGAAAGTCTGAAGAAGATATATCAGTGCTGTCAACAGACTGTTAGCATGTCCCACAGGATGAACTTTCAGCAAGGCACAAATCTGAACATGCTCAAGAAATCAGTACTTTTACAGAAATATGATTGTCATTTAAAACAACTTCTTTTTTTAGGAAGGATTGTTTTTAAAAAAATGGTAACAGGAAAACTAGTAGATGCTTACATTGCTTTGGTGTCCTGTTAGTTAAGCCTCTATTCCAAATCCATCCTGTTCTACTGGTGTTGCAGTCAAGAGACAGCAGAATGAGTTAGGAGGTTCTCTTAAACACATTTCACTTGAGAACTTCACAAACAACCAGGAGTATGGTTATCTAACGGGTCACAGAAGTAATGATAGGTCATCACTTTTTACCCCTGCAGAAACCTCAGCTGTGTAACCACACAATAGTCATTACCTCTCTTATGTAAGACAGTAAAGTTGGTAACCGGAAATTTGGCTGTCATCAAAATGCAGTCAACAATGAGTATTACGATAGATTCCCAAAAGGAATACTCTGGCCTTTCAACCCAAGCAATGTCAACAAAATTTGCGATATTTGCTATAGCATAATGGAATAATGTTAGTCACAAGAAAATATTAAGCATGTTACGCACATAAGCACACACTGCTTAACATCTCAGCTCTCCTACAAAGCTATCAAATGTGGACACTACGTATACCCATTTCCTTCCCTATGAGGCTGCTTCAGTAACACTAATCATTTGTCCCATCACAGCCTGGTTTAAAATCAATTTACTGAAAAATCATACACAGCATTTAGCTTACTATATTATATTCATTATCATAAGTTGTCTGCTTTTGCTTCCTACCATGTCTTCTCCACTAGCACTGGTAAATATCTGACTGAGCTTGTGACAGATCACATAAATGTTCAACTGATGTATTTCTGCAGAAGGTCAGACTGAACCTACATTCACTAACAAAACAGCAAATTCTCTGAATAATCATGACAAGTACACTTCTTCAAACACACTGTGAACAGGGAGAGTGCCAGAAAGTCTAAAAGGCTGAGATAGTATCAAAATGGAAACATAGCCAAAAGCCAACAGAAGGCCACAGGAAAATAATTATTTGCACCCATGTTCACCGGTAAGTAATTTAGAACTGCTTCACATTTGGATCCTAATTTATATGGAGCATACTGGTTAATGTATTTCAAGTTCAGATGCCACTAGAAGGAGACACAGAATAAATAACAAAAGAAATAATAACAATTCACCCACACTGGATGTGATTCATTTAAAACATCCAAAGGAAATCAAGTATAAAGTTGAATAACCAATTGTAGGTTGTCACTAGCTTCTAAAATAGTCTTACTTTTAACCTCAGAAATTTCCTAAAGTTCTTTTAAGAAGTAAGCAAAATTGATCTGAGTGAAATTGTTTACTTGGATTTGAAATGGATTTCAACAAAGTTCCACACTAGGAGCTCTTAAAGAAACCCAACTGCTGTATTTTAAGGGGAGAAAAAATTCTTACAGTTAAATAATTGCTTTAATTATGAGAAATAAGTAATAGCAATAAATGCTTAGGATACTCAGGAAATATAATCCAGAGATATAATAAAAGGTTTTATGATAAAAAAAATTAAATAGTCTGGCAAAATAAACTGCAAAAAACTCTTCAGAGCAATACAAGATGATGAAAGCAGAATGATGTATTCAGAAATACAATCTGAGCATTCAAAAACCATAATCTAAAGCTGTCTTTAGAGCAGAAACAGCTTGAGACTAATTTTATAACATTTTTAAAAATCCACTAAAACCTTCTAATAGAAAAAAAAAAACAAACAATTATTTCTAAGATTCAGAAAAAGGTCAAGAATTCACTAAGAGGTAAATACCCCACAACAAAGACTTAAAAGAATGTGTTTTATCATTTGTAAAACAAAATTATCCAGTCATTATATAAAGGGGAACTTTAAAAATCATACAAAATATGGGTTAAGAATCTTGTGATAAACACTTAAGTAATACTCTGGATAAAGTTAGAACATTAACTGTGGAATGACCATCATGAACACCTCCAGCATTCTGTGATTTTTCTGATTTACAGCAGCTTTACTACTTACACAAATTTTGAGGAATTAAACACTATGTTTTTTAATATTCAAGCCCCTTTGGGCTCATGAATATAATCCTTGATTACAGATCTACCTAATCTACCCACAATAAGCGAAGTTTTGCATTTCACGAGCATTATCACCTTAACTATTTTCACTTCTCTGCGTAACCAAGGGAAAGAGTGCTAGTAAAACTGAAATGCATAAGCACATCTCATTGACAAATCTATGGAAGAAAATAAGCAACAGAGGTTACAAAACCATTGTGGGTAGATCATTTCAAAGTCTTTCAAACTCACTTTAAGTCATAAATTGGGCTTTGGAAAATGTCGGGGGTATATGTGCAAGATCTGGCACACTTGTAAAGTTGGAGGCCTGTTAGTGGGAGTGACAGATTTATTATAATAGTTCCAAATGGCACATTAAAGCTTAGAAATTTTTATACAAATATTTCTCCCCACCATACTACTTTCTTTAGATCTATAATCTGAAGTTTTATTGCATGGTCAGGAACAACGAAACAAATCAGGACCGATACATTTCATTTTCACAGAGGAAATGCAGAAACTTTACAATTTTTTCTAGGAATTTGTTTCCAGGAACAAAATCACTTTGGTTTTATTTTTGTATTTTGTGTCTTTGTTAGAAAATATAAATAAGAGTCTTGTTGAATACTGACACCACTTTTCAGGTTTTTTACCAGGACAGATTTAATTGTGAAGTACCTTCTATTAGCAACAGCAGAAATAGTTACACTACTGCAGCAGCATAATTGCACAGTTTTTCTTAAAAAAACCAAACCAAAACAAAACAAACCCCCTGCTATTTCCTTTAAAACTGTCTGGTACAGAAGCTTAATTTAAACCAAGAAGAAGCAACTTTTATTATTCTAGAAGCAGACTCACCTGCACTTCACGTTTTGAAGAATTCTGATGTACTCCATTTAAAGCATCACGAGCCTGCTGAAGTTGCTCTTGTAACTGACAAATCTTTTGATCTTTTCCAAGTAACTGATCCTGAAGAGAGGCACAGCTCTGCTGCAGTTGAATTTCACTTGTTTTAACAGTTTCAAAACAAAAAGTCAATTCCTTATGAAGCTATGAGAGGGGAGAAGAGAAATAAGAGGATTAAAAATAACTTAAATGCAGATACCCATATAAATACAGGAGGAAAGAAAGTATAATTTAAGTAACTTGTCCACAACGATCACCCTCTCTTTTTCACATTTTAACAATTCTTTCACACTTGTCCTCCTGCCTCACTCTATACATTTAAAATAGTGATTGTAACAATCACTGAAACTTTAAGTTTGAAAGACGGTTTTCCAGGAAAACACAACTTACATTAGAATATTAACAGTTTCAGTTGTTTTTTTTTATGGCATTTATGAATAGAAATGGACAGCTAAAAATTAGGATTTATTGTACTTCTTGAACAGTTCATATAAAATACAGAAAATACAAAAAAAAAAAAAAAAAAAAAAAATTCCTCATTGAGAACCGGAGAAAAACTGAAACATCTGTCTTGGGAACGAAATTAAAGGAGCAAGAATACCAAATACCATCCTTGTCTTTTATAGAGTAGTTTGATCTTTTAAAACTAACATTTTTAATATAGCTTGGATAGCAATACAGTGAATCCACTAATGCCTACTGCATTTTGAATGAAGTATAAAATGGTTGTTCAAATAATTATTCTATGGGAATTTTTTTGACATTAACTATAAAACCCAGAGATTTTATTAGAAGTTCTTATCCCTGGCTGTTGCTCAACTGTTCTTGCTGAAACCAGAATACTGTATATATTCTGCAATCACTTTAGAAGAGATTCCATACACACAAAAAATTTCTAGAACTCCACCTAAGTAATAACTAGCGGTATGTGCCATCTAACTGACAAAGAGAACTTATTTTTCAAGAATAAGAGAACTTAATAACCACCCCATCCCTCAATTTTTACCTTTCTTTTTCAATATAAACATCTGAAAACTGTTCAAAACAAAATCATCTTTTTATTAAAAAAATATAAAAAACAGATTGAAAAATAAACCTGCAGTTGAATAAACAGTACAGATTCTGAAGTAAATACATGACTCTACAGCTTTACTGCCTAAGTATACATTCCTCTCTCTCTTCATTTCAGTCCTTCATTCCTTTGTCTTTTTCTTCTCAAAACAAACAATATTCCCTCCAACTATTTATTCTACCCTAAAATAATCTGTAGAAGGCATATACTTCGGCAGCTGCCAGTTTTCTTCAGAAAATCCATTTGTGCCATTCTATTCAAAGGAAACTAATTAAATATGAAAATCAGAATTTCCAAACCTATCAATAATATTTATAAGTACAAGGACACAAGTCATTTTACTTTTAAAAACATCATTTTACTCTTCATTTTACTCTGTGTCTTATTAGCTTTACTTAAATGATAAACTTCTTTCTCCCTTTTGTCTGCTTACATCACTTAGAACTTAAAGCGTTTGAAAAACAATAACAACTTTTAGATTTGGAAATGGTCTACCTAACACTTTCTGAGAAATCTAGAAACAATAATCTCCCTTCCTTTCCTTCTTCCTATAATTTTCTACTCCCATGGGCTCTCAAAATCCACTTAGGACAAAGTAAATTACTTCTTCCCTATTTCCAAAGCAGATCAGAGATCATGTCTCTCATGTAAAATTAATTCAACGTCCAGATAGACTGATATTTTGAATGACTCTGTGTCTTAAAAATTAAAGTTTTACATTGAAATTTCTGTGCCTAATAAATCTTTCTATATATTTAAGAAAGCTTATATCATCTCTAGAAATGCAAGTTCAAGATTAGCCAATTTCTTATGGAAATCAGTAGGTATCTCACAGGAAAATAAACAGTTCATTTATCAAAAACATGCATTTTTAGATAATGTCCTTCCAAACGAATGGAACGTCAAGACACAGTTACTTCCAGCTATAACTATATAAGCTCATTAGCTAGATCATACTGGTATGACAATTTGCTGGTTTTATGACTAGCAGCACTTAAGTGGTCGTAATTATAGTATCTGAAAGGTAACATCCTAGTAAGATGAATGGAGAACATCAAAAATACGATGCTTTTTTCTAGCTGGCAGCCACATCCCCTAATGTACCTAATGGGTATTTTTGGTAGTCAGCATTTGTCAGGACAAGACAAATAGCATGTCTTTTTACTTACATAAACTTTTCCAACCTTTCCTGCTTTGAAAACAGCAATAAAAAACCACATATATTTCAAGTATAAAACTAGCTAAAAGCTATGTGCAAGATACACATTCACACGATTCATCTTTTTACACTGAGGTTTATATATTTTTTGTAACACCACCAATCTACTAGTTTATAGGACTCAGGTTCCTTTTTTTTAATGTATTTAACATCAGGAAATTTCAAAATTAAAATCATCTGTATGAAAAGAAATAGTTTTGTCTACTGTCCACCGATAACTAGAACAGCTTCCAAATTTCCATTCGGCTCCCTATCTTTTCATTTATGGCCATGCACTGTTTTGTGGATTAAATACATGCTTAATGTTTATATGCGATTATTTTGGGGGGTTCTGCTCATTTCTGACCCTGTTTTCGAAGAGGCACCACATTTAATCACACTGCAGTAAGCACATTCCAGAACATACAGAATTGCACAACACGGTGAAACAGGTTTACCACTAATAAAGATACAGAAAGTCAGGCGTAGAGAGACAAGACATAAAATGGAGATCAGAGAACTAGAGATGGAACATTAAGTAGAAAATCCAAAAGAAAGACAAAAATATTGTAAATTATTTATCTCGGAACTAGCACGCTTCGCAGAAAAGAGGAGTGAAATCTTGACTGTACATAAGTGAGTGGTTATACCTTACATGAATGTCAATAAGACATGAGATTTACCCAGGAAATTGTTTAATCCCCAAGAAGAGATATAAAAAAAATATTTACGTTTACAAGATAGAAAGAAAAAGGAAAATATTTTAAATCATTCTTTATACATTTTATGAAATTTGGTAGTTGGGGGAAAAAAAAAAAGGCAACAGCCAACAACACAAGATTGTGCTCTGGAAATACTGTTGCACTGACTGTATTTTGAGAATCTCTTTCCAATGCCTTAGAGCTGTCCTTTCTCTGACAGGCAACACAGACTGTTACAGGTTAAGGTACTTAAAAACAAATTAAAAAAGACTAAAAGTATCTGAAATCAGTACACTGTAACAAATTTAGTCTATATGACACAAGAGTATTATTTATTAGTCAGGAAGGAAGAGTAACTTAGCTGCATTACAAAAAATAAAGTATCCCATATTTCTCAGCTACCCAAACAATTTCCTATGTTGATTTAACTGATTTGACCAGAAAACACTTTTTGCTAGATCTTCAAAGAGTTACTTAAAACAGGAAACTTCATTAGATCAATAGGCGTGCTTAATGTCATCAAGTAACCTAAAAATGCCAGACCAAAGCTGGGACTTCCAGGAGAACCAAAAAATGGGACTCTAAAGCCTGTCCATATGTGATAGAATTCTGATTACAATTTCTCAGGCTTGAAGGAAAGCAGACTATCTCCACACACTGACACCATGAGAAGGACTAGGAAAGGCAACTGCAGGCACAAAATTAACCACAACATCTGAAAATGTATCTGACGCTGTCCTATTTTTACCTACTTTCTGGTGCACTTGATGCAGACTTCTACAATGCCTCATAATTGAAAACTCTTACAGTGCTTTCCAATTATGCCAAAAATCTAGCATTGAGCAATGCTTTTCTTCATCACAGACATGTACCATCCACAGTATTCTCTATTTGTTGTTCCAGGAGCTGAGTTCCAGGACACAAATTACAATTTCCTATTTAATGACAAATAACAGTATTTCCACTTCACTAAAAGGGCCTTCCACTAAGAGATTTTTAATCAGTATGATTAACAAGGAACCTAAAGGCCACATCAGATCAAGGGAAAGTACTACTTTATAAAAATAAAGGGCCTAAATTGTAAATTTCAGAAAACTGTGAGAAGCTGGCTAAGGAGTTCAGAATCTCTTCTTGTCTTATTATCCCCTGTATTGATTGAAGTCTCTCCGCCTTGAAATTGTTGGTGAGGACAAATCTATTGAGTCTCATTAAATCCAGCACAGGAATGAAGTCCCCGGAGCATTTGGGACCACTAAAACAGATGCTATACATTTTTGAAAAATATTTGCAATCCTTGAGAATGAGAACTACAGCTGCAATATAAAATAGATATCAATTTGTTTCCATAAATGTTCTAACATAGAGCAGTTACTGTAGACTACAACACCCTTAAAATTTGTGCTTAAAGAAAAAAAAAAAAAAAGTAGCAGCATGTCAAGTCAACGCAACTTTATAAAACAGATCACAGATCTTCCCATGTGTATGCTGCCCACTACAGCTAGACTTGGAAGTGAATTTGCGGTCCTCAATGGATTTACACATAATCTAGTGCAAGTTCATGACCTTGATCTGGTTTATCAGAAATGTTTTTTCTTTTATTCAGTCTACTGTTTTGTACTACACATTAACATCAGCACAAAGGGGTTCTTCCTAAATGGTAGACCATTAAGATGAACTTGGAACATGTGAGCCAACCACATTGCCTGAGCTATAGCATATACTGCCTATCTGACCACTAACAGAGAGGTCATTGATCTTGCTGTAAGGGACAATATATCATAGGATGTACATACTGATAGGCTCAATGCCATTCGGAGCAGCAGGAAAGTATTCCTTTGTGAGCATGTCTATGGAATAGCTGACACATCCTTATCTAGCTGTTGCAGCCTGCATATTATTAATGCATGGAAGACAAACAGAACACACATTTGTCTGCAATAGTTTGCCCTTCTCATTCAAGGGAAAAATAGGCATTTGTATTATTTTTAAAGAAGCTGAGTTTTCCAAAGGCCTGCTGTGACTTCAGCAGGATGACTGCGTTATCTTGTGATTTGGAAAATGCATGTGACTTTGAAGCAATTACGGTTGGGTATTTTATATAGTTCTTCTAATCAGAAGTATAGGACAGGATTGTCATGATAAAGGAACTCCTTTTCCCCTGCGAAGTTCTCTCAGTGCAATTTGCCACAAATGTTATTAGATCTATTCCACTCTGACTTCGGGAACAGAATTTTTTTTTTTTTTTACTTTTTACTTTTTTTATAATATATATTTCTTAAAACATATTTTTATAAAAAACAAAAAGAACATATTTTTGCCAGGTGCATTAGATACTTTGATATTTTACAAAACAACAGCTTATCACTTCCACAATAGTACCTTGTCAGAATATTTGAGTTAGCTTTTGCTGGTTCCATGTTGGAAAAATACTGAATTCAACACCTTCAAACCAGCGAATTTTAGGGTCATCTGTGAGTTGAAGTATTTGGCAGCTATCAAAAAAGGGCTAATCTTCAAAACCACACTATTCTTGTTCTTGTTATATAATCAGCTAAGCAGAAGTCTTAAGCCCTACTAAGACAGACCAAGAACTGCGAACCAGCCTTCTGAAGCAATCATGAATTTTGAGCCAAGCCTAGTTTAGACACAGCTTGCCCCTAATGGCTGTATAAGTATACCCATCAATTTTCCGTAATACATAAGTAATTTACAATAGCAAAATTATTTTTCATACGACAGGTTAAACTCTTTCCCAAATTGAAGTAATACTGGCAAAACCACTATTATGCAAGGTAAAGTGACCTTTATAAAGAGTTTTGTGATGCTTTAAAACAGTCTCGTGAAAAAACAGTTTTATTTTCTTTCATATGTTGTAGAACAAGTCTGGAAGAAAATTGTCTTATAAACACTGATGAAGAGAGTTCATATTGTCTTCAATTCTGTTAATTTTTTTTTTTTAGTGACTCAAAAGATCCATTTAACACCTATAGAAGCATTGACTTGAGAATGAAAAGTGAACGAAATACCAACTCCTGATACCTACATTCTGGTCTTTTTTTTTGAAAAGTCTATCGTTTACTTTGTCTTGCCCCAGATAGGTAGAACTCCCCCTGTGTTGTACATATTCTGAACAACTTTGATGGAAGTCTACCTGTAGCTTGGCTGGGCTACTACTGTAGCAAATAAAAGACTTAATGTCTATCGTCACTGCAGTCAATGATAAACTTGTGCAGGGCTAAGTACACAAGAATGTGCTGGGCACTATGCGCCACAAAATGTTAACCCAAGACATCTTTAGAAACCCAGTACTGATTCTGGCTTGACTTAGGCCCAGCTTCACCATTTTATCACAAACTGCATACTCTAAGACGATAAAGGGAAACACCTGTTTTTTGTAAAAGCACTGACAGTACACAATTTAAGAGAACAGTTCCAAGGTTGGTAGAAGGTACATGAAAGTTGTATATACAACTTTTTCCTTGTCTTCTTCCTTCTCAATGCTTCTAAAAAGGAAGGAAACATATCTTCTGTATTTCTTACAGACTGAAAAACACATCCATACAATTTGTTACACTCAAAAGAAGTTCTGAGTAGTGCACATGTGACAGCTCTTCAGGGTTAGCGTTTTTCCTGGCATTCATCAAAAATATGAATCTGTTCCGTAAATATAAATATAGTTAAAAATTTTTGAATTAGTTATCCATTTTAAAAGCTATTATGGCAACAATTTTTCCAGTTATTTTTGATAGAGCAGGGATTTGCATCTTAAACCAGTAAAATTGTTTGAGATTCACACATATACATTATTTACCAGTGAAAGGATTTTCTTCTCCTCAATTATCAGAAACAAATTGCAGAATTTAGTAATTGAAAGCTCTAGGAGAGGAAGAAAAAAAAAACCATAGATAACACAAAATTACATGAAGAATGCTTGGCAATTCACTCCTATTTTTCTTCAGATGCAAATAAACTTAATTTTTAAGGCTCATCATCAATTCAATGTAAGCAAGGGGCCATATATGCTGGGATGTAATTAGGCCAATAAACTCTGTTACTCTGCCAACCATATTCTGGTAACAATAAAGATCCAGAGATCTAAAGGATGCAACACTACACAGTGCTTTGATTACTCTGTCCATTGATATTGTACCGATGGATATTAAAATGAACCCTGTGAACATAAAGCAGAATGACATACTTTTTGATATGATGTCGTTTCAGCTGTGTGAGCATCTTCTTGGTCTTTCAGTACTTTTTGTGCATCAGTATTGAGAGCCTGAAGCTGCTTTATGAGCTCAGCCTGCTGTGCTGTATGTTTAATGTTTTGCCTGTAAAGATTCTGCAGCTCCTGTAACTCCTTCCTGTGCAAAACAAGCAATAAAGAGCAATTAAGAAAAAGAACAACAATGACCTCTGTTAAACAATTGTGTTCAAATAATTTTATTGTAGATAACGAGCTTCCTATTTTCATTTATTTTTCTGTCAATTGCCTTATAAACACTAGAAGTTACATATAAAATATTTATCACATACTTTTGTGAAATATCTACAAAACAGTTAAGTTTCAATATGGAATGCCTTTCAATTTCCCTCTAATGCTCTCACTGCTCTAAAATAACAGGATTTTCACTACTGCATCAACACTTTCTAATCAATATTCAGTTAACTCTTTAGCAGTAAGTGTTGAAATGTAAAATATTTAGAACACCTGGACTGTAAAGTAAGTTTAATCTTTTTTTTAACTAAAATCATCAGAAAAAAGATAAAAGTTTTTCTTAACTTGCAGAGTATGTGTAATGCAAGTCTCTTTCTGAAATGCACCTACTCCCTAGACACATGAAGTATGTCTGCTAATGAGTTACTTTTTGTCTGCAGGTACAGCATACTGCAACAACCATAAGCAAAGTAAACTTTGGTGTGTATTACATAATATAGCAATAAAAGCTCTATAAACACAATAATAGGAATCATGTTTTAATGCAGCCATAGGACAGATCTAGTAGAATCAGTCTGCTTGAGAATTTTACTGTACTGCTGATAGATCTTACAAATTAAGGTAGAAACGAAGATCAGTAACTCTTACTTATTATAAACAATGACTAAACACTTTGAATATTTTCTGGAACACGTTAGCAGTTCAGACGACTCCATTAATCCCTTTTTATATATTTTCTACTTAATTCCTTGTTTTCACAAGCACATTTCACACTAGTATTACATACAGATACGGAAATATAAGTTTATCACTCCAACAAATTTTCTTCCTTACATCCTCAAAGAATTTTCTTGGTGACCTCCAACACATATGCGATTTCTCTATGCCCTGAATTATCATTAACAGCAAGGTTATCATTACATTTTTATAATACTACTGGAGATGTCTGGTCAAAGATCAGTGTACGAAAAGCAAGCAGCAATACCAATTTTGTTGTGTTTTCCTGAGAAATCACAGAATGACAAAGAAACCATTTT
This sequence comes from Platalea leucorodia, assembly GCF_965183815.1. Classification (NCBI taxonomy): domain Eukaryota; kingdom Metazoa; phylum Chordata; class Aves; order Pelecaniformes; family Threskiornithidae; genus Platalea; species Platalea leucorodia. Next base: position 37,025,286 of record NC_138858.1, on the reverse strand, counting down.
AAGTGAACTTTCCAAAAAACATTTCTTAAGATCTGTGCCACTACTTAATATGTTGATTATTCACTAAAGGTACAACATCTGAATAATTATATAAAAATTGAAATTACATGTACCACAATAGCACAGTCAGAAAACTTAATGTCGTTAAAAAAACACTGTTTAAAAAAGCCTGTTAACAGGCCAACACAGAAGAACACTTAAGGACGTGCTTCCTTAACAGTATTTAAGTCCTACTGTTCTCAATAGATGTAAAGTAGCTCCTCAAAATTAACAACAGTAGAGGTGCAGTAAGGACTCTGTGTAACAAAACGAAAGTACAACTGCACTATGTACTTCATATGTACTAATTTGACTGCTCACAACCACAACAGCAGAAGTAAGGACACAGTGATATATTAGCACTTTCCAACAGGCTTCCAAATAACCACTCATTTCATTTCCCCGACTGTGAGTATATACTAGAAAATGACACATCTTTGCACTGCAGTTACAACACAGATTATATTAATTTTGCACAGGTTCTCCAATCAGGTCTTCATTTTGCTGTTGACGGGAAAAATGTGGGATAACATTGAATCCTCAGATGCTGTTGGAAATGTTGGTAGTAACCGTTGCCAAGACCACTCTGCTATATTGCTGCTCTTTAATTTGCATGCAAACATCAATTTAGTTATCCATGTCTGTCACCTGAGAATGCACAGTATTATATGTTCTCTAATGGTTTGCCCACAAAGGGTATTAAGGTCAACGGGAATCTTTTTTGTTGACTTTATTAGGGTTTAAGTCATATGCTAAAGGGGATGGGATGGGGGGGAAGCTAAACCTTGCAGCCACCCAAGAACTGCATCACAGTCAGAACACATGTCAACATGTTTGCTCATGTTAAATTCAAGGATTTTTAAATATAGGGAAACTCAGTCACAGTTCCATTACACCACATTTTAAAAATCAAATTTTATTTCTTCACACACATATCCTAACTTGCTTTATTTTTCTGAGTAAAAAGGTATAAAAACCAAAATAGTTGCAATCTGAAAAATTCTTGAGACACAGATATACACAATCACTGTATTTAACTTGCAGTTGTATGTTACAGCCGCTTTTATCCTCGTTAGTGAATAAGGCACTATTTTCACATTGTAAATCCACAAGGGGAGCCTTACTTTATTTCATTTTTACACAGGAAGGAGGAAATGATGCTCAGTCTTACCAGGAATTATCCAGCATCAATGATGCAATACAAATAAATTCACAGAATGAAGCACCTTTGATAACAGACAGGCCAACCTGGTGAGGGGAGCTTTAAACTAGGAATGGTACGGTACAGAGATGTTGACCAAGTAACAAGTGAGGGAGCTATGGCCTGGGCTGGCAAGCAAAGGGCACAGGCTGGTGTGGACAGGAAAGACCTTGTGATGAACAATACAAGGCTCAGGGAGGACCACCTCAAGCATATGCACATAAATAAGGGAGTGCTGAGAGGACATCAGTACGGGGGAGTCCTCCTGGGAAATAAGCACAACCGGGTGCACATCTGAAGCTGCTGTTCAAATGTACACAGCATGTCCCCATGGAGGATGACAAAATGAATTAGAGATCTGTCTGCAGTTGCAGGGCTCATTGAGATCATGGAGACAAGGTAGGATAACTCACATGGCTAGAGTGCTGCCATGCATGGATACAGGCTCTTTAGGAAAGACAGGCTCGGATGGCAAGAATCATAGAATCGTTAAGGTTGGAAAAGACCCTTAGGATCATCGAGTCCAACCATTAACCTAGCACTACCAAGTCCACCACTATACCATGTCCTTGAGCACCATGTCTGCCCGTCTTTTAAATACCTCCAGGGATGGAGACTCAACCACTTCCCTGGGCAGCCTGTTCCAATGCTTGACCACCCTTTCGGTGAAGAAGTTTTTCCTAATATCTAACCTAAACTTCCCCTGGCCCAGTTTGAGGCCGTTTCCTCTCGTCCTATCACTCATTACTACGGAGAAGAGACCGACCCCCACCTCGCTACAACCTCCTTTCAGGTAGTTGTAGAGAGCAATAAGGTCTCCCCTCAGCCTCCTCCTCTCCAGGCTAAACAACCCCAGCTCCCTCAGCTGCTCCTCATAAGACCTGTGCTCCAGACCCTTCACCAGCTTCGTTGCCCTTCTCTGGACACGCTCCAGCACCTCTATGTCCTTCTTGTAGTGACAGGCCCAAAACCGAACACAGTACTCGAGGTGCGGCCTCACCAGTGCCGAGTACAGGGGCACTACCACCTCCCTGGTTCTGCTGGCCACACTATTCCTGATAGAAGCCAGGATGCCATTGGCCTTCTTGGCCACCTGAGCACACTGCTGGCTCATGTTCTGGTGGCTGTCAACCAACATCCCCAGGTCCTTTTCCGCCAGGAAGCTCTCCAGCCACTCCTCTCCCAGCCCGTAGCGTTGCATGGGGTTGTTGTGACTGAAGTGCAGGACCCAGCACTTAGCCTTGTTGAATCTCATGCAGTTGGCCCTGGCCCAAAGATCCAGCCTTTCCAGGTCCCTCTGCAGTTGCCCTTTATGTGAAAGAGTAGTGTAAATGGATGGAGCTCTGCCTTGGGATGGGCAATGAGCCAGCTGAGAGCATGTGGGTCAGGTGTGGGCAGTGGATGACATGGTGGCTGCCTGCTGATGCTTTCTGATCAAGACGAAGAATGAAGTTCTCTTCAGAAAACTGGAGGGAGATTCATGTTTGCAGACCCTTGTCTTCATGGGGGACTTGAATCACTCCAGTATATGCTGGAGGAACAACACAGCAGGGCACAAGCAATCCAGGAGGTTTCTGGAGTGCTTTGATGATAACTTCTTGCCACAGGTGATCAACAGGCTGATGAGGGGAGACACATTGCTGGACCTCATACTTACAAATAAGCAAGAACTGGTCAGTGATTTAAAGATCAGGGGCAGCCTTCTCTGCAGCAACCTTGAGATGATGGGAGTTCAGGATCCTGAAAGGAGGGAGAAAGGCAAAAAGCAGGATCACAACCCTGGATTTCAGGAGAGCAGACTTGGGCATTTTCAGGGACCTACTTGAAGGTATCCAGTATAATATCAGCCTGGAGAGAATAAGGGTCCATGAGAGCTGGTTGATTTTCAAGGATCACCTCCTCCGAGATCAACAATGCTCCATTCCAATGAGCAAGAAGTCAAGCGAGGTAGCAGGAGGCTTGCATGGATGAACAAGGACCTCCCCTGACTAAACTAAATGTGAAATGAAGGATACAAGATGTAGAAGCAGGGACAGGAGACCAGGAGGAATTTAGAGACATTCTCTACACATACAGGGCTAGGGTTAGGAAAGCCAAAATCTGTGTGGAGTTTAATAGGGTGAGAGACATGAAGGGCAACAAGAGGCTTCTGTAAGTACATCAGCAGCAAAACAATGACAAGGGATAAAGTGGGCTCACTGCTGAAAACAGCATGGGCTCTGATAGCAAAGGACATAAAAAAGGCCAAAGCACTCAATGCCTGCTTCGGCTCTGTCTTTAAAGGTAACACTTTCCTCCAGCAATCCCAGGTCCCTGTGACTCAGTCTCAGTGGAAGAGGATCAGATCAGGCAATATTTAAAAAACTGGACATACACATGTCCAAGGGAAATGATGTGATGCACCTATGAATGCTAAGAGAGGCTCAATAATCTTTGAAAGGTCATGGCTATCAGGGGACATTCCTGAGGACTGGAAGAAAGCATGTCAATCCTATGTTCAAGAAGGAGGATCTGGGAAACTAGAGCAGTCAGCCTTACCTCAATCCCTGGGAAGGTGATGGAGCATATAAAGTACAAGAAGATCATTGGGAGTAGTCATCATGAACTTACAAAGAGGAAATGATGCTTAACCGACCTGACAGCCCTCTCTGATGAAATGACTAGTTCAGTGGATGAGGGGAGAGCAGTGGATGTTGTTTATCTTGACTGTAGTGAGGCTTTTGACACCATCTCCCACAAAATGATCACAGACGGACTGATGAGGTATAGGTGATTCTCATTCTGTGTGATTCTGTTACTAATTTGCTTGCAGTGTGCTCAAAGAGAGTATACAAAATCAACCTCATGATAATCAGAAAAACAGTTACAAGATAAAAATCAATTTAGGATCAAAATATCTATTAATATGCTTACTCAAATCAGCAAACTACCAAGCACTCTACAAGAGAGACACCTGCCTGTCACTGCAGCAGGATAAGGATGTCAAGTCCTAAGTAAAATGATACTCTCAGGGAAGCATGTAACAGAAGAAATAATCAAAAATTGCAAATTGGAGGTAACAAAGGTAATTAGTGACATTTAAAATATATGTACCTATATACACAGCCATATATATGTAGGTATAGATGCATCTATACCTACATACACAGATATGTAGAAATATATGCATCTACATGTAAAATATATAAATTATATGCGGATTTGTACATGCATGCATACAAGTAGGATATATGTATACAAATGTAAGCACATACTGTACACTCTAAACAAACACAAATTTAAGAAAAAAGTCACCATCAGCAACACTAACAAAAAAACCAATACTCTCTCAGCTAAGTACCAAAATACCCCACCACATAAACAAACACACCATGATATACTGAGAGTATTTAACTCCATTTAACACTGAAGTCACAGATATTACTGAGAAAAAAAACACCTCTCTGTCTCTAATCTAACACCTCAAGACCAATACAATGGGAAACCAAGAAATTTGCAGAAAGTGAGCTGAACTTTTCAAGTCACAAAGAGCCTGCTATGAAAAATAGTCAGGTTTTTCCCAAGTCAAAATATAAGAGCATAACTAAATTATTTCAGCCACTAAAGTAAGATTACAATAACCTTAGTAGATTTTGCTTTAAACATTGCAAGGTTGACACTACATGAAGACACTACAAACTGGACTGCAGCAAGACTCAAAGATTTGATGCCTTGTCCTGCCAATAACAATATTTAAGATTCATACTATTGTTCAGGTTAGAGATAGTTCTGGTGCTGACATCCGACAAGAGTGTGAACTAAAGCTTCCTCCTATCCTTGGAGGGTAATATTAAATAAAACCTTTATGTCCTGCACATACCAACAGTTTAAGAGTAAACTGTGGCTTCCCAGAGATGTAAATGAAATGAACAGCTACTTTCACTCCAGAAGCTATATAACTGTGCTGCAAATAGAGTTAATGTTCATCACACCCACCACTTCAGGTGATGTTGTTGGCTTTGTTTCACCACCACAGTTTTGGTGAATACTCTGGGATTCTTAGTACCTCAGCTACCCCCATTACCAAGGGAATATAAGAGAGTTTGGGGTAATTCAGGAAATCCCTAGATTCCATTACCCGTAGTTTAGAAATACAAGACAGTGACAGGCACTATGAATTATGCCTTCTCAGGGGAATGGCATAGATACTATGAAATGGTTTATAGCACACAGCAAAGAATAACCTGAAAATCCCAGAGCAGCAAAATAAGGACTGACTAGAAATCCGACTGCCTCATAATTTACAGCATGGAGGTAAACAGCAGCGGGGTGGGGGAGGAGGGGAAGGGCAATATTGTTACAAAAGAAGTGGTTGTAAAACTATCAGGGATAGATTTGGACTAGAAACTAATCAAAGGAATGAAGTCCTGGCACACACTTCCAGTAAGAACCAGACAAGAAGTTCTAATTCATTTTAGAATAGAGCTTAGTATATTCGCAAACAGTTTAATATTCCTGGGTACCTGTGACAGCAAGGCTCAAGTCCCAGTGAATGAAGCAAACCTCTCCAGTTTGATGTTCAGAGTTCCACCAGAGCTCTGTGCCAGCGAGACACAGACCACTGAGAGCTCAGCAGTAAACACAAAGTTCTAATCCTGATATTTAGCATAATTTTAAAACAAAAATTGCAGAGATGCATTGCAGATGATCTTCAGAAACAAACAGCAAGATTTAACATTCTTCAAGAACATGAAAATGGAAAGGCTACCAGGGACGCTAAATAGATCCAGAAAATCTGTACTGAAGGCAAACATGAAAGATATCACAAGGAAATGCATTTCACAGCTACTTCAGGAGTTTGAAATTAAACTCAGTGAGATGAAGAGTGCTTTGCAAAAACAAAGCCAGCAAAGAAAGCTGGTGGCTTCTTGAAGACATCTACTATGCAGGATGGATCCTGTAAATACTGTCTGTTCAAAATACTCAGACAAATTTATCTTCCACACTTCAGAAGTATGTGACACACCTTTACTGACACTGGGTGGGATTTTCAAAAACACCTGCTATTCTGTAGACCAGAGTTAGACTGGAGTACTTCTTCAAAATTTTGGTCCCTGCTAATTTGCCGAAAAAGACTGCCCCTTAAAGAAAGCATTTCTTTTAGTGTCTACAGACATAGTTACTGTTAAACTGAAAAAAACTCTCACTAACAAACTGACAGATACGCAGAACAGAGCAAGAAGTTATGATCACACAAGAAACAGAGCACCAGACCAGTTTGCTCACAGACCCTTAGAGACTTTCTTTTCCAATTGATTTTAGCACCTACTGTAAAAATTTCAGACAGTATTACTAAGGTGTCAGCTGAAAGAGTATTTTTCTGGATCTGCCTATACTGCATATGAAAGAAGACACTAAATGAAGGAAGCTAGTTTCCTTCCTTTCTTCCTCTAGAGCTTGCTTCTAATAATTACGACTGTGCTTCTGGTCTGTTTTCAAAAAGGGGGAGAGTGGGGAAGGCAGGCAGGAAGCAGACAGGGAGAGAGAGACAGAGCAGTGGAGAAAACAGAGATTTGCAAATCAGATTGTCTTTTTCAACTCCAAAAGTTTGAAATTGATGATGGGAAACTGGAGATAGGAAGGGAAATGGGGTATTTTCCACACTATTTGTCAAAGAATTTTCTGCCAGCATTAAATGAAAACTGAGCACTCAAAGTGATACTTTTATAAGACTGTTTTAAACAAGGATAACTAAAAAAAAATATCAGTTAAAGAAAAAAAAAAGGAACAACCAAATGCTTCAATCATAAAGTCAACACAGTTCTAAGATCTTGGCCTAGGAAGATGAGAAGTTGTAAAGACCTCTTTTTCTCCTCAGATTCTTTCCATTAATTCTGGAGTTGTTGCTTTCTTTAACTTAAGTAAGAGTCTGGCTTTTGCCTACATAGATTTCTATTATTTTGGCTTTTTTTATTCATTAAGAACCAATAGAAAAATAGTTTTACCTATGTACTGACACCTTGAGAAGTTAAGGAGAAACTTCAATATTCTGTACTACAAAAAATACAGCATATTTGAAATTCTTCATTCTCAACTACTGAAACTACTTCCTGAAACTGTGAATTTTATATATGCCATTTAGTCTAAGCCTTCTTTTTTCATAAAAGAAATGTCAACATGAAACTTGTAGCCAAAGACAGTTCACTAAGAAAGATTAGCAGACATTGAATTACAATGATACTGATCAAATGTATACATATATAACCTGTCAAGTATAAATCACATACTAGTGATATGGAAAAATACTATCATTCTCTTAAGAGAGAAAACATTTGAGCACACAGTAAAACATATATGATCAGTTTGCCAAACTCTTTTCCATAAAATTAGAAGGTTGGTTGTATAGAAAAACATACAGAAAAGACTTCAAACACTTCAAAATAGGTATGTTGTCCATCTTTCTGTTGCCTCAAGTTCAGACCATATGTTCAAAAAAGTACTTCTTTTAATTACATATTTAAACGAGATGTCTGTGACAAATTCTAAGAAGTTGTTTTGCAGTGAATAGCAAAGAATACATTTTGAGGAATTTTAAGTTCAATGATTTGGCCAACTCAGTCTGCAATATACTAAACTGCAACCAACAAGCAGTAACTTTGCAAACCTTGATTACCTGACTTTAAAAATGTCTTCTTTGCTGTCCCTAGTCCTCTCACACATACATATATTTTTGAGAATAATTTCAGAAGATAATAAAGCCTATTAGTCCATTGATGAATTTCACAAATTCCAGTGACTGCCTCTTTCAATACTCTTTCCCATTAAACTTGCCTATATTTATTGACCTTTGAAATATGAGAACAATACATCATTTTTCCTGTAAAGATTTCAACAAACACTGGGACAACAATTTAGGTCAGAGGCATCAAAAATCATATTTCTAGGTTTTTTTCCCAAGAAACTTAGATACTGACTCCTTACAATAAAATTATTTCTGCCTGGGAAGCAGAAACAAGCATCCATACCAATGATTTCTGCATCCCAACTGCAGCTCTTCAAGGCATAACCACAGTTTGAGGGAATATTGAAAGGAATATAATTTGTCTAACACAGTAGTGATGAACACTGTGCATGCCTCTGAAAGTAAGAAGTGAAAAATGGACAATTTCCTGACAATCCACTTAAAGATACCAATTGTCTTCTGCCACTACCCTCATTTTAAGGAATGCAGCAGTCTAGTCAATTCGTATAGTTCATTCCATCCTTCATTTCTTTTCCATGACTCAAGTAATGCAGCACTAATCTTACAGATTCAGTGTAAAGAAATGGTGTGTGAGACCTAAGATAAAGCGTAATCATTGTACTTTAAACCTTTAGCCACAGGCCTACGTAGACTTTTGCCGACTCATCAGATTTTACTCTAATTAAAATGTTAATGTTAGGCTTAAAGCCTTTCTAGGTTTAGGGCATTTAGCCTCTCCAATTAAATGTTTATGTCACTAATCATATTGGTATTTTGTTACTTTCAGTGGAGATTGGTAGTTCTCTGACCCAATGATCATCACAGAAGTGTAATTTTTAAAGACCATCCCTACTCAAAAACTGATAATAATATCCTAAGAGTCAAAATATATCAGAGAGAGTCTACATAAACTGTCATCTACTGGTAGGCTTCCAAAAGCTTTACATCTTGTGGAACAGAATGGTATGAAAATATACTGTTGCACAAAAATACCTCTAATGCAAGATACTGCTTTGCAAGTGGAACAATAGTCTTTTGGAGAAAATCCAGACTTAAAGGTAATTCAATCACTAAATACTTACTTAGCTCTGATCACATCACAATCCTTTTGGGAGAGTTCTTCCTGTTTCACAGCTACCTGAGATGACAAGTTGCTGCATATACTGTGCAACTCTTTCATTTGTTCTCTTGCCTCTGCTAAATCAGTTTCCAAATTCTGCAAAGAAAGCATTTGAAATATATTACAGATAATGTATAAGAAAGAGTTAAAATCTACTATGCATGTTATCTGCATATATAGACATATGGATGTGCACATACATACATCCATATATTTATTGCGGTCTAAGGAAATATACATAGGTATATGTGCATGTATGCATATACGAAAAATGTGAAACACCAGAAAAAAAGGGATATTTCAAATTTTAAGTGGCCACCTATTCTTTACTGTAGGAATTTTTCCTTCATTCGTTTGCTGCATGTGGAAGGAGAAACCTGAATCAAATCTCTGCAAAGCAACAGTACACTATTTAACTACTGAACTGATTAAGCCTTGTTCTCTATATAGAAATCAAACACAAAAAACCTACTCCTAACAAAAAACAGCTATACATTCATTGTTTTAAGTTCCCCAAAAATTGCACAGTATTGTACACATGAACTATGAATCACTGGTACAGATTCATTTTTGAGACTGCTTGTTAAATTTGCTCTGATTTCACCTTCCAATTCAGTGCAAGGAATTGTTTATTCAGGAAAAGAAATAGTGTACAAGAAAACTTCTGGAAATGCTCATTGAAAACAATGTAAACAAACAATAGTTTGTCTTTTACATTAAGCCTTTCTGTAGAAGTTAGTCAGCAAAGTGTGAAGTTATATCTGGGAAACACAGCAGCAAGGCAGCTTACTCAAGCAAGACTTTAATCTCTACACAGTGACCTTACCAGAGTTCTCTGGAGTTTTAGCAGCTTGGAAGAGTACTTTAGTCCTTAAGAAGCTTTGTATGACTATTCTCCACAGAGTGTTTTGAGGCAACAATGGAAATAGAAATATTACAGTAATACCCAGCGCAGAGTTCCGGAAGGTGGCAACAGCCTTAGACCTGCTTTGGTATTATGCTACTCACAAACACAATCAGTACTTCTCAGTAAGGTAAATATTCCAGGATTCATCCATAATTTAAACACCTCCTAGTAGGACAGTATCCCTAATCTACTGCCAACAGTATATTAGTTTATCTTTCTTTTACATACAGACTTAGTTAAAGAAATAAAGCAATGCACATTTTTCCCTTTCAGCAAAGATGCCTCAAATACTGAAGGTATAAAAACACTTTTATGACTGAAAAGCAAATAATTAATTGTCTCTCTTTAAAATAGCATAAAAATGTCTTATACATATTTGGATGTATAAGAAGTGTACTATAATCAACTTCTTTGAATTTGGACAACAATTATCACATCCTGTTAATAACAGTAACATTAATGTGAAGAAATGGCACAATTTATGAGTGAATGACATAGGAAAACTATTTCTTTCATGATAAATCTCAGGCTATATACCTGGTGTACCCAACTAATGAGTCGTCATTCAATCTCAAAGGCTGGGTAGCAAAAATTATTTTTTCTCACATAACAAAAGATTTCAGAATGACAGTAGACAGTTCATTCTATCAACACATGAAAATATTGAAATGTGATAAAGTATTTATAACTTACAGTGACACAATCTTTCTCCTCAGTTTTTTTTTTCCATAGCAGCCAAAAGTTATTGCATATGTGAACAAAAATGAAAACAGTTCACATTTTCTGTGAATAAATCCTATTGCCTATCTTTCACACCACACTATAGAGGTGCAGAGGTTTTTCATGATAGAAATTAAAAAAAAAAAATCTGCTCTTACCAATGCCTAAATTCCCATCATCCATTGCAGGGTACAGTTCAAAGAATAGGTAACAAATGATTTTGGCACAAATATAACTTTAGAAGTTATACAATGGCAGAATTTAAAAACAGAAAAAAAAATACCTTTCACTCCTTCACCCCATTTGTGACATATGCGACTTCAGATTTTGATTTCAACTAACAAATTAATCAGTTCAACCTTTTGAACTGATTTTGAAACCTTGACTTTTTCAGAAATCAGAAGCATTACTGAAAGGGCAAAACATGAAAAAAGGGGCAAGGAGGGACTGGTTATACAAATAGCTTATATACTGAAATATCATATATTGAGCATTCAGTAGACCTTTTGTCCATAAGTCAGAAATCTAAGATTATGAAATAACCTATAATCTTTTACACTCAATTTCTGAGTATCTCCATTTTATAAAATCACATGGAATTTATTATGTTGCCTTTTAGTTGATACAGTAGCCGAGAAGGTAGTTTCATTGCATAAACATGCATACTAAAAGTTTGCTCAATACAAATTCTCCTAAACCTGATTTTCAAATTAAAGCTAACTTCAATTGTACATACAGTTTAGAATTCAATCTTTTAAAGCATATAAAAGCAAAGTAAGTGCCATTTAAAATACAGTAAGTCAAAACATCTAATAATTCAGTTATATGAGGAAGAAAATGCTTATTTTAGAGAAAAATACAAGACACAGTAAACGATATGATAGTTATTTATAACAGTACTGAAAGCAAAGCATGAAAAATAACTCTGGTCATTATTTCTAGCCATGAAAAGTGGTGATCCTAACTAAAATGAAAGAAAGATAAATACCAGAATAATAATTTAAGGTAAAACATTACAGGAAACATTACAGGAATATTTTGATCATATCAAGCCCAAGAACTATAAATTCAGAAAAATCAGAGACAAGGTGAATTTAAAAGAACTTCAAACATGAAAAGCATAGCACACAGACAAGGCATGAGGCAGAAGAGTTGTGCATAGATTGTGGACTCACTGTGAATTAACACTAAGGTTTTGTTATTTGTCGCTTCAAACCCTTAGAAAGTCACTTTCAAATACAGTAGCTTTGTTTTCATGTTTTTTCTTGTTATGTACTAGGACAGAAGCAAGAGTATTTTTTCAAGGTCCTATTTCAATAAAACTCTCATTTTTGCATGGAACTAAAATCCCCATCTCCTGTTGACAGAGATGGCTGTTTCTCAGAGTGTTTCATTCTAAAAGAGAACACCTCTCCCTGTTTCTTTGAAAGCCCCCACCTTCAGATTTTAGGAACTTTAAAAAGCACTTTGCTAACCAGAAAAAAAAAAAAAAAAAAAAAAAAAAAAAAAAAAACCAACCACAAAACCAAAACAGTAGGCAATTCCAGTATCTTTTATGTCACCTCCACTTAAAATGTGCCAGCCTGACATTTTTTGTTTCTACATACAACGCCTTTTGTGACTGTGTGAGTTTGGGAAAATATACGTTCTTATTATTATTAAACAATAACGTAAGTAACCTCCAGCCAAAGAATAACAAAATAACTCAAATGCCAAATTCATTCTTAAATATGGAGACACATGCATGCATAAGGTGGCTGATCGACAGCTTTTCCACTTGTGCACTTTCGGGAGATACAGAAAGTTGATATAAGCCCTGGGAAGTACAGAATAGTAATTCTCAAGAACTACTTTAAGGCAGAAAGCAAAGCCCTATGTTAATTTTTTTATACACTGTACATTATTTATATGAAGGTATATATCAGAAAGGCAAACAATAAAACACAATTGCCACCCTTTTAGCCACATTATCAGGTCTGTTCCTGTTAATCTGCCTCACTTGGATTTCAGCTAATATGACAAATCTTCAAAGAAATATTCCTTAAATGGACAAACTAGCTATAGAAGCTTTTTCTCTCTCAATTTGAAAAAGTTGAATTTTAGACCCCAGTTCAGCTTATAGTAGGTCTGGAAACAACAAGTCTTTGAAAGTGACAAGTGACACCTTTCTGCACAGAAAATGGTTTAAAGACTGGGGAGAAAGAAAAAAAAAAAAAAAAAAAAAGGGCTAGTAACACTTAGTTCAGCTTCTGAACAGAAGGCCACTTTTCCGAAAGAAGAATCTGTTATTTAGATCTAGCATTTCTATAATTTAATATGCATTTTAAAAACAATGTTGAGGTAGCTTACATTGGCAAGGTTTCATTTTATTCTTCCACATAAATAGGAGACTAACATGAATAATGTCTGCATACGTCATCTACAATATTGTTAAATATAGCGTTTATTACTGAAAAACATGTACAAAAAGAATGCTGGCTCAACTCCCAAACTCAAGCCTGAGAGTCAGAACTGACTTTCAGAAGGGGATATAATTTCTGAATTCAAATTATTTTTATCTATAACCATTTTTACAATCACTTGAGAACAACAATACAATGCCATTATTGAATTTGCTCATAAATTACTTTTTAAAAGCATTTCAGGGATATGTTCTATTGGGGTGTATATATTAGAACATCATCTGCAGCCCAATATCATGTAGTGTGATAGTGTCGTATTTGGCCTCCATGGATAAGGAAATTACTATTCTTTATTGTTTATAAGCATCCTGTTAAGAGCCAATCTGGCATCCAATATTGATTCTTGAGTGTTGAGTAATAGAAATGGGGAATGTCAGGAACAGAGGGAGAAATTAATTTAAACTGAAACAAATTTTCAAGCAAATATTTATAGGATGATTATATGTAAAAACAGTGATGAACTACAAAAATAACTTTCTGTGATTTTACAAATTATTATTTTACAAAATATTGATAAAAACCAATGAGACAACATATTACTACTTCCTAGAGGTCAAATATGACTTTTCCCTCTTGCAGATAGTAATTTTAATATGCTTCTCAATCCTTCCAATAGTATTGGGAAATAATCAACTTCACCTCTGTCCACTAGCAAAGGTGTATAGTCACTTGTCTAACACCACAGAAGAAGGGAGGGCAGGGGGGAGGGTAGACAGAAGCTAGGGCATCAGACCCATGGGCAGGTGAAGGCTGGCAGGGACCTGGGGAGCTCACCGTGCCAGTCACAGCCCCTGCCTAAGGCAGGTTCAGCCAGGGGGTCCGACCAGGCTGCTCAGGGTTTTACAAAATCAGGGGCTGAAATCTCCTAATGATGGAGATGACCCAACCTCCATGGCCCCCAGCATCACTCCAGGGCTGTCCTTCTGGGGAAAAGGGTTCTCCTTCTCTCCAACCTCAGCTTTTCCTGTTTCAGCTTGTGCTGCCTCTCACCCTTCCATCATGCAAAGCTGTGAAGAACCCAGCTGCATCTCCTCCATCCCCTCCTGTTGGTGCTGCAGATGCTGTTGGATGGCCCCAGCCCCAGAGCCATCCCTTCTCCTGGCTGAACCAGCCCGTCCCACAGCTTCTCCTTGCAAGGCAAGGTCTCCAGCCCCACTGTCTCACCTCCAGCCAGTTTCATAGAATCATAGAATGCTTTGGGATGGAAGGGACCTTTAAAGGTCATCTAGTGCATCCCCCCTGCAATTGGCAGGGACATCTACAACTAGGTCAGGTTGAGCAGAGCCCCATCCAGCCTGTCCTTGAATGTTTCCAAGGATGGAGCATCTACCACCTCTCTGGGCAACCCGTTCCAGGGTTTCATCACCCTCATTGTAAAAAATTTCTTCCTTATATCTAGTCTGAATCTACACTCCTTTAGTTTACAACCATTACCCCTTCTCCTATCACTATTCGCCCTGCTAAAAAGTCTGTCCCCATCTTTCTTATAAGGCCCCTTGAAGTATTGAAAGGCCGCAATAAGGTCTCCGCGCAGCCTTCTCTTCTCCAGGCTGGACAACCCCAGCTCTTTCAGCCTTTCCTCATAGCAGAGGTGTTCCAGCCCTCTGATCATTTTTGTGGCCCTCCTCTGGACCCGCTCCAACAGGTCCATGTCCTTCCTGTGCTGAGGACCCCAGAGCTGGACACAGGACTCCAGGTGGGCTCTCACCAGAGCGGAGTAGAGGGGCAGAATCACCTCCCTCGTCCTGCTGGCCTCGCTTCTTTTGATGCAGCCCAGGATACGGGAGCATGTTGCGAAAGCACATTGCCGGTTCATGTCCAGCTTTTTGTCTATCAGTACCTCCAAGTCCTTCTCAGCAGGGCTGCTCTCAATCCCTTCATCCCCCAGCCTGTATTGGTAATGGGGATTGCCCCGACCCAGGTGCAGGACCTTGCACTTGGCCTTGTTGAACCTCATGAGGTTCACATAGGCCCATTTCTCCAGCTTGTCCAGGTCCCTCTGGATGGCATCCCATCCCTCAGGCATGTCAACTGCACCACTCAGCTTGGTGTCATCTGCAAACTTGCTGGGGGTGCACTCGATCCCACTGTCTATGTCATTGATGAAGATATCGAACAGCACTGGCCCCAGCACAGACCCCTGAGGGACACCACTTGTCACTGATCTCTATCTGGACATCGAGCCATTGACCACTACCCTCTGGATGTGACCATCCAGCCAGTTTGCTATCAACCGAACAGTCCACCCATCAAATCCACATCCTTCCAATTTAGAGAGAAGGATATTGTTGGGGGAGAGAAGGATATTGCTGGGGGAAATGTTTACGGATATCTTTCTTGTACTGCACCCAAAAATCAGTGCAGTACCTACAGTACTGAGCAGAGGGGGTCAATTCCTCTCCTGGCTCTCAGGGCCATGCCCTGCTCATGCCTCTCTAGGCGCTGCTGGCCCTCGTTGCTGCCTGGGTGCATGGGGCTGGTCCCAGTGCAGCTTGCCGCCTGCCAGTGCCCAGGACTGTCCCCCAGAGCTGATCCCTGGCCCCTGTGCACTGCAGGGCCCTGCCTTCCCAGGGCAAGACTCATCATTTGTTCTGGTTAAGGCTCCTGTTGGTCCATTTCTGTCAAGGTCCCCCTGGATGGCAGCAGAGCCCTCAAGCACATCCACTTCCCTCCCATTTGGTTTCATCTGCAAACTTGATGAGTGTGCCCACTGTCCCCTCTTCCAGGTCACTGATAAAGATTTTAAACAAGACAGGTCCAGGATAGATCCTGCATTACACCAGTTATTACCAGCCTACAGACAGAGTACAACCCATTAACCACACCTCTCTGAACCCAAACATGCAAATAGTTCTTTTAAACATGTTGTCCACCTATCCAGCTGTAACATCCTAACCTGGGTACAAGAATAGAGTACGACAGTGCCAAAAATCTTGCTAAAGTTAAGGTCAATCACATCCAAGCTCTCCTCTTGTCCACAGACACAATCATTTTATCACAAAAGACAATCAGGTTGCTCAGGAACAATTCACCCTTGGTAAATCCATGATTGTTTCTGGTCACTTTCTCAATTATGTGCCCAGAAATTACTTCCAAGACAACTTACTTTGTCATTTTCCCAGGGACTGAAGTGAGGCCAACCCTTTGTTCTTGGATTATCCTTTTCATCAGGGACCTCCCATGATCTCTACACTACTTTTGAAAGATGATAGGCAGCAGCCTGACAGTGACATCAGCCAACTCTCTCAGCACCCTTGGATGCAGTTCAGCTGGTCCGATGGATGTGTAACAGCCAAGTTCTCTCAGGTATCTCCCAACTCATCCACTGTTAGTACTCCTCCTTGAACTCTGCCTCTAGGCACAAATGCTTGGCAGAATCTTGCTGGAGAAGACTGAAGCAAAGATGCCACTCAGTACCTCTGCTGTATCTATTACCTGCTGTCACTAATTCATCCTTCCCTTTCAGCAACAGGCCACCACTTCCCTTGTTCAGCCTTTTACTACTAAAGTAGTGCAAGAAACTCGTTATACCTGTCATCACTTGCAAGTCTCAACTGTAGGTAAGTTACCACCATCCTTGAGTGCCCAGACAATGTTTCTGAACTTCACCTCTCTAGCTTTCACTGTTTCCACTTCCTGAATATCACTTTCCACCCCCGCCCTACACTGGAGTTTGGTGATTAATTCTGTTTAACCAAGCTGGTCTCCTGACACAACCAGTTGTTTCCCTAAGTATCAGGCTGGACCATACTTAGGCTTGGAGAAAGCTGTCTTTAAAGACCTGGTTATTTTCCTGAGCTCTTTTACCTTTCAGTGCTGCTTCTCATGGGAATCTACCTACCACTTCCTGGAACAAGCTGAAGACTCTCCTCCTTAATTCCAGGTCTATACTGTGCTACTCTCCTTCCTTCGTCTTCTCAGGATCTTGGTCTTCACAATTTCATGGTCACTATAGCCAAGGCTGCCATTGACTATTTTTTCCTTAATCAGTTCTTCCTCATTTGTGAACAGCAGATTCAGCTGTGTGCCATTCCTGGTTGGCTCAAGGAATACCCACCTCAAGAAGTTACCTCTGTCACACTCCAGACACCACCTTGGCCTGCTTGTAACCCCACTCTGAAACACAGGCACTACTTATTCCCATCCTTGTAATCACATGGCTATGACACTCCTTTTTCTCTTGAGCATGCTTTATCAGCCAGGAAGACAGATACACTAAAAGTTATTCTGCTTTTCATTGAAGGTGTGGGTAACAATGATTTTCAATAATTTATCCAGTATTACAAGCACTGCATTTGACAACTTGAAAACTATTAGATCAGTTTAGTACACATTAGATTTTCTCCCCCAAGTATCAACAAATCATTTGTTGTCTTGGGAATCCTATAGTCCTTTCATCATAACCACTCCAAACGCCTCAATTTGCAAGAACTTTACTTCCCAAGTTACCAGATCTGAACGAAGCTCTTTACAAAGGGTTTCCATCAGCACAACAATCAGACATGTCACCAAAACCATTGAATTTCCTTCCTAGTGGAGGAAAAAAGATGTTTCTGGGCAAGATGTTGATTGGACAGTTACTACATTGAATATACCAGAAGGTCATGTACTTTGATAGTGTAAAAGAGCACAGCGTTTTAAGTGTTCATTAGCCATTTAAATAAAAGAATCCACTAAATAGGCGTGTATATAAGCAGCCATCAAACACTCTGATACCATGTTTGTGGCTTATTTCTTACAGGCATTTAAAAAGAACTTGCCAGTTTTCACCAGCAAACAAGACAAAGTACCATTTAAATAAGAGATACAATATTCTGTACGATGTATTCAATTATTTCCTTCTTCACTTTATCATAAACAGTAAAAATAACTTTATAATATATTATATACAATAATAAAGTCTCTCACAGAGTGGAGCCCTCTGGAGGCTAGGACACAATTTATTCAAAATTGCAGTTAAAGTTTTAAAATGTTCTTCCAAAACAACAAATATCAATTCCACTGCAATCAAATTATAGGTAAGAAAATTATACATTGAGGAAAAAAATGTGAATGATAATACTTTGAAGCTTTTATTATTTCACATATATATATATATATATTATCTTAAAATACAGTATCTTTTATTTTTTACTGATTACATTTTAAGATGACTATTTGAAGTCAGATTCCTGCTTTGCAACATCAATTTTTAAAAAGCTGTGGGTCTTAAGTGAGGGAATGTAAATGAATGCAAGTCCCCACTGGTAGATTTGAATATATAACTTGTTATTTAAAGAAAATAACTTGTAGTGCAAATGTCTGGAGAAGTTAATTCTGAAATACCATCCAGGAGTCCATTCCACTTCATACCTTTATTCTGGCATCATTGCCAGATTTTTCTGTTTTCCATTGTGTCTCCTGCTTCCTCAGTTTCTCCAGGTCATTTAGCAGGTCAGCACAGTGTGTATTTAATCCCTTATTTTCCTCCTCCAGATTTTTTATAACCAGTCTGTTTTGCTCTTCCTTCTTCTGTGCACACTCCTCGGTGTCCTGTAGAACAGTACCACAAGGGCCGATAAACAAAAAAAGTGAGAACTAATCAGCAAATATAAACTGTGCAGTTTTACCCTCACAGCAGCTTCTTCTATATTTGATGGCCAAGGTCACCTGTGTACTTTTATTGGCCCCTTTCATGCAGGTGGAAGGGTCATATTTTTTAGCTGGATGACAGCTTTGATGAGTACACATTTGCAAAGAGCCCATTAATTGATCAAGCTGCCTTTGATGCTGTCCCCAGCTATTTTTGAGACCCACACAGACATATCCTCCCAGACCTCGGCTTTATCAATTAATAATGCCAGTCCCATCAGAATCTAATTACAAGAAGCCACATCTTCACACTCCTACTTTCTTTGCTCCATTTCCATCATTAACTATTTATCTGAAAGTTATAAAGCTTGGATTCTTGGCTTTAAAGCATCTTCCTCAGAGTTGGTATGTGAGAAAATGGCAAGGTATAGCAAGGCCTAAGGCAATTTTTTCTCCAAGCTTGTCACTTTCTGTGCCACGAAGGCTGACATTGCTTAAAGAACTACTTCAAAGCTACAGTCTTATGAAACTATGTACAAGTCAATATACCTTAAGTTCTTGGCTTTTATCTTTAAATTTCTGGTTCAAGTTACTGAATTCATTCTTCAAACAGGCATTTTCCTCATCCACAGCAATTTTTCTCTGTATTAAGCTGTTTATCTCCTGCTGCTGTTCTGTGAGTCTCTATTTAAAAAAAAAAAAAAACATCTGTTAATAGACAAAAAGCAATTGTAAAAGAACATGCGTGTACTGCATTTTAGACGTGCATTTTAGACCTATATATGTAGTTTTATAGCATTATTTTCATTTCATTAGTACTTTAATCATACTCAAAACTGCATGACTGTACGACAAAGTAACATGAACAAGGAACTGAATATCTTGCTGCTACTAAACAAAAGAGCCCATAAATGCAGAACTCAGTAGAAATTACTCAGTCAAGCTTAGACAAAGACAGTCATTTGCAGAAGTTATATTTGTGGTTACGGATTAAGAATACATTAGAATACTGTTTCACTTGCACTTTTACCATACCAAAAATCAAGCCAAAAAGTAGAGTTCAGAATTCTCCAGTATTCATGAAGATAATGAGAAATAACTATTAAGTGCGGCAGCCAAAAAGATTATGATACAAAATAGTCGTACGAACGGAATTAAGTCTAACTGAATTTGCAGCTTAAGGAAAATAATAAAACTCTGTTCAACACACACAACAGTTTAGTGTACCCACACATAGTAAAATCTCACTGCCATCAAAAAAACAACTTCAATTTTCTGTGTTAGATACTCGCATTCTATTCTTATGAGATTCATATTAAAGCACCCTCACTCTTAAATGCATATTAGAAGTCTGCATTTTTCTTCAGGAGTCTGTTTTAATTCCAGTACTGTTTTGTCTCTTCCCTTCCTAAATCAAAATGGCATTTATTTAAAACATTTTCCTAGCAGTAATACTGTAACTGTACTAAGAAACAGATGAAACTTTTATCTCAGGACAAAAATGCAACTGCTTTGCCTTTAATATACAAGCTAAATGAAATGTTTTCAGAAACATAAAAAGTTATCAACAAGAGGATATACCTTTAGATTATTCTACAATACTGCTGATAACATACATAAGGGTTTTCAACCTCCAGATGGTTAAATCTGGTTCACATGTATGTCAGAGACAAAAAAGAATGAAAATGTGCTGAGAAAAAAATCCATGTAAAACAACACATTTGAAGTCATATCCACCAACCAACTTACATGTAACAATTAGGGCAGAAAAAGTAACTAAATCACCACTGCACTCAAAGCAACTCCCTCACAAGAAGAAACGCAGGTATTACAGGTAGCTGCCCGGCATACAAAGCAAGCAGGACTTGCTCTGCGTGTTGAACAGTGTTAGTGCATTGGCATCCAGAGCACCCACGCTGCACAAGGAAACTGTTCACAAAGCGATAACCACAGAAGGATGGGGTAATTTTGAGAGTCTGAGTAGCAGTTTGAATACCAGCTTCTCTTCAAGATATGCACGGTCTTCTTCCTACTCTGCACAAACAATTACTGAGCACAAAGCAAACCTCCTCTGCCCTTTCTGCTGCACTATGTTGTAACATTTGGCAACTAGCTTAACAGCCAATAAACTACCTTTTTCAGCATTAGCAGAGTTAAATCACATAAAATGCATTATTTCACATATTTGATTATAAGACTAGGGTTGGCAGAAATAATTTCTTTATGAATTATTATTTAAACCACTAGTGAGCTAGCGTGACAGTAAGGCATGTTAAAAATACATTTGAAGATGTGCAGCGAAATTAATCTATGTATTAAGCAAATATCTTAGTCATTAAAAATATACATGACTTTATTTCTTTGTGTGGATTGTATCTTTCCCTCCTAGTTTGTTTCATTTTTTCCTTTTTAACAGGGAAATTTGTTGTAACTTTTTCCAAATTTCTTTGAATGCCTGACTCTCTTCTGTAGACCTCCTCACTTTTTCTACACATCACATCTCACTTTCCTTGCAAATATTTTTATTGTTCTATTTCTTCTCCTACCACCATCTCCAAATCATTTCTATATGTTGTTCCTCCATATTTAGTAAATTAATTTTATTTCTCCGACCACTACTTCTGTCCACACACTGTTACAAATATGGTAATATTTCTTACAAAATGAATAAAAAAACCCATACCACACTACATAGCAGAAAACGTGTCCCAGCAAGAACAAACCCTGCAACTGGTTCACAGCATACAAGAAAGGTAATATAATCCAGCTACCTTCTGTAGCAAATATTGAAAACAACCAACCATGAACAGATAAGGTTTAGTAAATACTGTAGGGAGGCATGAAGGATATTTTTTTTCTGCACTAAAAATTTCACTTTATCAAGAAAAATAAAATTGTCTTTGTTGTACCTCATACTCAATAGCAGCACAGTAGAATTCAAAGAATATACAAAATTATGTACTAACAGTGCTATTTAAAACCATGGAGAAGAAAGTAAATGTGCATTGAAGAAAATGGAAAAATGAGAAAAAAACTTGAGAGAAAAATGAAAGAAAACACAGAAACCTCATATTCTCATATCTTGGATTTTTGTCTCAGATACCATTAATTCCAACCAACGAAGCAGACAAAAAACAAACAAACAAAAAACCAACCAGAACTAGCTTGTATTTAAAACAGTGTTTAATTGGAAATTTAATCTCAAACCTATAGCATACTTGCTTGTTTTTTTATAATGTAACTAACTCCCCTACAGAGACTCATTCTACAGCACTGGCACTTTGAACAGACTGCAGTCAAAGTTTGCCTAAGATTACAGATTCATAATCATTCTTCCATTTCCTCCAAAGAAAAACTAAACCTGAATTTCAGATTCAGAAATTTATATGAAATTCTTCTCAGAGGCATAACCCAGTGCATAAACCTTCTCAGCCTAGTTTGTTACCAGCAGACGTTAAAAAAGGGATAATGAAATTAAGAAACATCCTCTTAACTAAGGACTCCCCTCTTTCATATTTTGAACCTACCAGACACCAGGCTCAATTTTCACTATTCAAAAAGCAAAATATTTGCTCTTCAGATATATTATTACAGTTACAGGAACAAATTGTTGCTAGCAGAGATGATTTACTTGCATCTTTAAGAAGGTATGAATCCACATTACCATGGAGAGCATCAGTTATTTTGTTTGCCTCCCTCCCGCTCCCCAGGTCCTCATAGAATTTGAGCAAGTGGCTCCTTTGAGTCTTCCTTCCAGCTCATTACTACTTGTTTAACATTTATCAAGACAAAGTCTATATTTGAAGAACACCCTTAGAAATTCTGCCTACCTGAAAGAGCCTATTGGCTCTAACAGAGTTATAAATTCACAATACACACTCCCACAAAAACTCAAAGCTACATCATGTTACTACGTAGTTTCTTTACACACTGTGATGAAACGGGTAAGCATATGTATATTTGTGAAGTGAAAGCAAAGATCTTTGGGTCCTGCTTGGAATGGGAAGTTTTCCAGCAATTTGGAGGATGAATGGAGACATGAAGGTACAAAAGTGCAACTAGCTATTTCAAATGTTTGTCCCATATCGCTGAGATGAAATTTTAAACTCAAATAAGCTACTTACTTTGCATACTTTGCAAGATAATCAGACAGATTATCCTGAATCAGACTTGCACACTAATTACTTATCCCCACAACTGACCCACTTAAGACTTTAAATCAATCAAAAGGCAAATACACCATATCAATCACTAAGCAGCAAACTCACCTGAGTAGTCTACAAAGTTGTCTACTGCAGCAGTAGTGAAACATTGTTTAGGTAAGTTATACCTGCATGGAAAAAATCCTGTTGTTTCAAAGCATTTTTCTTGGGTACCTCTTTGTATGCTCTTATCTTTTCCTCTAAATGAATTGAACTTTCACTCTCATATCTGCTTATTTCACATACTTATAAAGAAGGGGAAAAAAACAGGAGTATTACTCGGGAGCCGTGACTGGGTAGAAATAAGGGTCATGAAGAATTATCTGTATCTCAGAAATTCTAAAGTAAATTATCATCTGCCTTTGTCTGTGCAGCTGTTTTTGCACTTTGCTTCCTCAACCTAGGAATTACCTTGTATAATAGAAGAGTAAAGACTGATTTCTTACAGCGTAGAATAGAAGCAGTGTTCCTAAAAGACTACCCTACTCTAGTAGGCAAGTGAAACAGCAGAAAAAAACCCATATGTGATCAACACATGGGGCAACGTCCCACATGAGATTATTTTGACAGACTTCACCAGATAAAAACACTCATTAGGAATTCATCTATTCCCACAGTATCTACTGTTTTTGTCTAGATACCATAAAATACAGGCTAATGCTACACAAGAACAATCTCAACTTACAGTGTGCATTGACTGCAGTCGTACTTGTTTGAATATAACAGCACAAAAGCAACATTCAATGGGCTTTTGACAGTTTGGTGCTCAAGAACTGTAAAAAACCTCATATAACTAAGACAACTAGAGTACACTTCCAAAGGTTTTTCCATAGACAAACTTCCAAATACAAGACAGAAAACTGTATTCTAGAAGTAAATTTGCTCTAATGAAAACCAAGGGAATCTGATTTTACCCTTTTGTTTAGCTAGGAAGAATCAAAGAGTATCCCTTGTATACTGCTGGAGCCCAGAATGCTCCAGGCAACAGTACATACAAAGAAAGAAAACTGTGACCTGGTGGAGCAAGTCTTTTGATGTTTAAGAGGACTGTCATTCCAGAATTCATTTCTATCCTTTCCCATGGTATCTCTTTAGCTACAACACAATACAATGTTTTTTCTTCCCTAATAATGTCAAATTGTTTACTGGCAAAATCTGCTTCTTTTTTAAATACTTTCATATCAATCTGCAGAGGAAAAAAAATCACATGCTAAGTCAAAATGAGAAAATGAGCTATGAAAACTACAGATCAAAACTGAAGGGGGAAAATAGTCCTTTTTTGTCTTAGCTCTGAACACCTCAGAGTCTTTTCATGGCAGTAGGATGTTATAATTATCTGTCAATATTTCAAGGTGAATAGATATACAAAAAGTTTTTTAATTAAACTTCTTTTTTATCCAATGTGAATTTAGATAGCGTACTACCGTATGGAGACAGTGAGAGTGGCAACAAGAACATAACTCTTTCATGCTAGGACTCCGTTTCCAAAATGTTAGGATACAACTAGCAGGAGTTATGGACTGTTTGATGTTGCAGACATCATCACTGAACTTCTAGTCTTCAGTGAAAGATTTTTTAATCCACTACATAAAAGGCATACAGAAAGGACTATGAAACAACAGCTGTACATGCTAGTACTGCACTAAGTGTTCTCCAAATTTTTACATTTTTGGGGTGAGGGGAAAAAAACCACACTCATAGTTCTGCAGTTTGACACTTGATCACACTGCATTACTCAATCAGTATTGAACACCTGCCTCTATACAAGTTCATAAAATATAGATAGGAGTGGGTTTTATTTCATGTCAAGAAGTTAACTCTAATACCTAGTGATAGTTTATCAAAATATCCCTGAAAATCATTCTAGCTGAAATGCAAAACTGACATATATATCCTTCATTGCTGCTGCTAATCATACAGAAATGCAAAAACACACCTTGTTTCTGTCATTGGCTACTGAAGCACTTCACAAAAAAACTAAAGTCTTTGCACCACAATATTAAAAGTGTCCATCTACAACTGCAACAAAGGGACATGCATTCGATTTCCACTACCAAAGGGATCAGGGTAACAAATAAACGTTATATTCTGTGCTTTCTTCATTACATTCTTTATCAGAAGTTTTCACTGTGCAGTAGTACACTTCTAATATACCACATAAAAAAAATAAAAATCAACACAAAGGAAGTCAAATTGATGAAAAATTGAAGTGGTTTCCCTCAAGCAGTGACTTTTAATGAAATCTTGACATCTTAAGCAGAACAAAATTAATTTATTAATGAAAGTATTTTATTACAACTTAAATGTGAAAATATTATTCTTTCTTTTAAACTTCTTTTCCACAAAATTTCTACTTCAATATTTGCATATTTATTCTCTCCCTTTCATCATCTCTTTTTCCCCACCACGTAGTTGAGGTTGACTTACCACACTCCTAACTTTCTCCCCTCCCTTCCAACTTTCCTTTTTTTCTAGCAGGAATTGAACAGTAAGTAGGCACTACTAAAAATGTGCCAGTAACATTTCATAGCTTTCCTTGATTTAGCTTTCTCAAATTTCTCTTTAGATTTTTTCCAACTTTATTAATCCTCATGGTTCTAAACTTTAACACTCATACACATGTTTAACAAATAACATTCCCAGTCACATTCTCATATAGTCCTCCCAAATGAAGAAAAACACAACAGAAAAAAAATAAAATGAACAAAAGAAATCCGCTCTCTTTCATCTCATGACTATTCATTAGATCCTTTAATTATTTTCAGATGTAGGATGAACAGAAGTTCTATGTAAATAATTCATGAAAAGGTAACCATATGTTACAGAAGTCATCTGCTGCATTTTACAGTCTGTATGGTGTCCTTTCACAGTCAAAATGACACTAGCTAGTTACGGTATAAAACACAAGTTATTTTTAAACCCATAATGCTCCAAAAGTAAAAGGCCAATAGTGCTACCTGATTCTACACTATCCTTCCAAAGGATGCTTGTATTCACAGTCAACTATTCAACTTAGAACTTGACTCCTGACAAGAACAGAAAAACCAAGAAAAAATAACTGACGTATAATGGATTAAAATGTAACTCATGCAGCAGTATTATGCGTACACATCCCATTATTAATTCCTATTTCTTACACCTGCCCTTACACTATAACAATCTTAAATAAATAAAGAAAACAACTGCAAAGAGAGGGGAATTGAAGTGGGGGAGCTCACTTGATTTTCATACCACCACAAGTTTCTTTGTTCTTCCTTATGCTACCCCATGCTTTCCAGGACTGCCTGAGATTAAACAATTTAAAGAATTGTTTCTGAGAAAAGGAAGTATGAGGCTGCAAGCAGGCATCTGCAACTCCATTCCCCAAATGAATGAGAATTTTTGAACACCTGTTTCTATCAATAATAGGCATGAAATAAAACATGGTAACTTAAAGATGTATACAAGGAAAAACACTTTTAAAACACTGCCCATTCAAATGTGCTTACCTACCATTTATGTGCTCGAGAAAAAGGGCAGGTCTTTTTTGCAGAAGAAAGAAAATGAAGATTCCTTAAAGCTCCTTTTTAAGATGATCAAGTAAAATGGTTCTACAGAGAAGCAGACCAGAAATATAAGAAGCTGACTTCATCCTGCAGGTAAGGAATAGGTACTTACTCCTCTACCACTAGTCAGTCTTGCTCCTGAATTCTCACCTGACCCATAGATTAAGGAAGGGTCAAACAGTATAATCTATTATAGACACCATGTTCCCTATTGCCCTCTTTGGACTTGTCTGATGTGATTAATTTGGTGTCTTCAGCAAAGTTTGCTGTCTTAATCGAACCACCTGACAAAATTACTTAGTATTTGAGCATGTGGTGGAAATAAACTGTGACTTTATGTAGTGTATCAGTTAGTCTTGCAACTCTAACATCTCACTTTCACTAGCAGCAAAGGAACCATCTCTGGCCAGTGATCTGCTAAGTAGGTCACAACACTGACAAAACTTTTTTATGATGTGCACCATTTCATTCCACTCAAGCTGCTTCTTACAACTACGCTGCAGCATGTTCCTTCTCTCATCCACTAAAAACAAAGCTTTACTGTTTGTTTCACTTCTTACGATATCCTACAATCCTTTGTATCCCTTCTGCTGGTTCCTTCTGCTGCACAGGCGTACTGCAAGCAAGCATTGACAGCAGCTGCATTTTTTGCATTGACAAGGGAGCCAAATACTGTTTCTGGCACATGCACAATAGGTTTGCCCTCTCTGAAACAAGGAATACATAAGCTCCTTGCCCTGCGAGAGGGTAATACTCAGAGTCACTTTTTCACAAAAACACACCTCTAATTTGGAAATGAGACAGCACTGCCAAAAAAGAAAAGCTGTAGCTTCATAATAAATCCAGCACCTCTCCCACTATAGCATGTATTGTAGTAATGCATCTGCTAGATTTAGAGATTAACTGTCCGTTTTCCTCTAATGAGGATATGACAGCTCTCAGGATAAAAGTGAACACTGACAATATAGTCTGATAATCTTGCCACAGCTCTAACATCACATTAACCATCAGCTGCTCTAAATAAATCCCCTTTCCTCTTTTGTCTAGTGATTCTCTGCACCAGGACAGACTGTATTTTCTATAGGACCTATAACACAGTGCTGTAAAGTGGCACTGTCCAATACATTGATACTTTCTGTACTCCTTCTTCTCTTCTTAGTAGCTATATTTTGAAACAATGGAATGCAGCAGCCCAGGTCTCCAGGTCAGGCAGCAGAAAGTCCAAGGTGTCTTCTTACCCCCTATTCCTTCTACTAATTCCAAATCAAAACCAACAATCTGCTAAAATGAGTTTTTCTCTTCTCTTCATTGAAGACCGTGATCTTGATGGAACTGGGTATTTTTTTTCCTACACTTTCCTCCTCAACAAGGCCTACACAAGGTCCTCAGAGTGAGTTAGCCTCTGTCTCTGGAAGTGTGCATGACTATGCGAGATCTGCAGGAAACGATACCTACTAGCATCTACTCCTGACACAGCAATATTTCATTACACTCGCATACATCAATGCTGCCAGATCAGGTGTAGTAAACAAAGAACAGCTGTTGCTATGATCAACTTTTCTGACAAGCTCCTTCCTAAGTGTAGTCAGCAGATTCATAAGGGCAGAACCTAATCTCAAAAGGCACTGCATGCTTCTTTCTGCTACCTGGTCCTTAAGGAACAATTCTCTTGAACTTGAGGAAATCTGCCTGTATTCAATTAAGAAGCCATGATATATGAAAAGATTCCTTATCAACAATGTCCTTAAAGTGGGAATAAAATCCAGCTTGAGGCTCTTAAAACTATACTGGCTTTACAATTAAAATAAAAATTGTGTCACTACAGCAACCAGATAATGTACTGAACACAGTTAAGAAGTTAATCTCTTCTACAGTAAAACCAGTTTCCAACGGCTTTAGAAACCATTTTTATCTCAAGAAAAAAGGCTATCCTATTGTAACCCTAATTGGCTACATGTTAACTATTCTTACCTGGACTGAAAAAGAAATTTCCCAAACCAGACCCCAGCTCCCCAGAGGATGAATGAGATCATAAAGATGACCTCCACCTTCTTTCCAGGCTTGAATATTGAGCTCTGCTAACACAAGGATTGAGGATTTCAAACCAATGGAATGGGCAGAGGACAAGAAACATCACATTTCTTTACTTAGTGTACTTTTTCCTGTCTAATCCAAGTGCAGCTCTCTTTGTAGAAACACCACTGAGAACATGAAGGCTGAGTAACAAAGATCCAGAAGCTTTAGCCAACTTCAGGCTTGGCTACACAGGCAAAATAATGAAAAGATGAAGCATGGATTTACAGCATACCTGTACAAACACCCAATATAGCTGCTTTTTTGCAGATTAAGTAGGAAAACTCCTTTATCAAAATGAGGTAAGCTACCTCACAGAAACACATTTTCAACTTGCAGAGAAAGCATTCCTACTGGGAATTCACACAAAAGTACTAATGAGCTGTAAAGGTACAGTGTAATTTACAGCTTATTAATTTCTTCAGACAAACAAGCCCACAGGTATTAGCCATAGTCATCATACCACCTACCTCAGGTAGTCTTCTATCAGTAAACCAGAATCAGCAACTTTCAACTATTTGAATAATAATACGTTTTCCTCCCTGTCTTCCTCACTCAGACCAGCTCCTTAACAAGATCTCTTTCCCTTAATTTTACAAGAAAACTAACTAGAAGATGGCAAGCAGGAAGGCACAAAGACATATGATAATCCACTGATGCAGTTCAAAGGGGCTCCATAAAAAAGAACAGGTTTCACCACTGAAGGCTGATCCCTTTTCCAAGGTACAACTTGCGCAAAATAACCTTTTTAAAGAAAAAAAAAGTCAATGTCCTCAGATATTCTTCTCTTGCAATATCTACAGATCTCATTCACTGGAGAAACTTCTTTTGCAAAGAGTTTATAAACTTCACATAATCTTATCACTATTGACACGTTCATCCAAACTCCCTATTACTGAAATTATCCTCATGTCCTTCATTACACAAGAATAATCAAGGTTATATGGTACTGGAAATACAGCCTTTAGATGGCAATAATGTGTGTATACATTTGTCTTAATTTAATAACAGTATTTTATTACAAAGAAGAATACAATCAGATGGAGGTACAAAAGTTAAGAAAAATTTATTAGTGTTAATTAATGCTTGAAGGTAGAATTACGCTTCTTTCAATTGGACCCATTAAAGGGGCTTTAATATAGATTTGCACAGCAAGCTGAAGATTTTCAAGTGCAGATAATGAGGCAAGCTAGTACTATTTTAACCCCCCTGGAGTATAATCAGTTGATAAGGTTTTGAACGTTACAAGGTCTAGGACAAAAAGATTAGCTTTAGTTCCTCCCAATCAAAATTGAAACCAAATTAATTAACAATGTTATAGAAGACAGAAAAGGTTTACTGCTACTTTTACATGTCTTTAATTTCATATTGTAAGGAAAACTGGAAGATATTTTATCTGTTACATGAATGGCAGAAGACAGAGTTTCTGTTCTAACATCATCCTCTAAACTAATTGTTTAAATTCAAAAATGTTAATGCATTCTTCCAAAAACCTCACCTTATTTTAAAAGAAAAAAAAAAGCACCAGTGATCTATTAGAGACATAAACAAATAATATAAATTAAAATACACCAGGTAGGAAATGTTTCCAAAGAAAAGGGAGAATGAAAAAAGATACCTGCAGCAGTCAGCCTTCAGAAAATGAGTAATTAAAATTCTAGGATAGTGAGTTATCCACTTAAAGGCTGCAATCAGAAATTCTTTTCCTTGAAACACACAGAGAAATTATGTATATATGGCAAGGATATATCGCTACTAAGAAAAGAGTTTTGAATCGCTGTGTAAAACAAAAATGACAGTAACAAGATCAGTATAGCAGTCTAGCCACCAACGTCAAAGGAGAAAGATTTTTACCACACAGCATTTAGGATAAATATGTATATGCCAGATAAGGCACAGCTATGACTGTCGAGACCAAAAGTTACCAATCAACCAATTAGAAAGACAAGAGTTAAAAAAAAGAAGGAACAAAGGGAAAAATACAATGCAAAACTCCAATACAATATATTTTGTACTGAACTTATGTGCAGTAACTCATGAAAAAGAACTTAAGTGCTTTAATAAATACTATAATACTATATTTAGTTAAATCTTTGAATGGTACATTTTGAAATGCTCCGCATTTCATATTTAAAATGTTTAACACAATATGCAGTTATGCAATAAACTCACAGCAAGAAAAAAAAGTCTTATACATTTATCTAAAACTGAAGTTTACACCATCATAATTTAGGAAAGGTGCACAATACACTGAAGTCATACTAAAGTACATAAAAGTTCAATGCATGTACTCTGTTCCAAAGATATCAGACAGCAGAAGTTTTGCAAAACTGTGATTTACACTGATTTTTACCCTTAAAGCCACAAGTCCCATTCTCATTAATATTTGGGCACTTTTTTCCCCATTTGGGTTATACAAAAGTCATTAGAGACCATATTACTTCTCAGTCATGTTTCTAAATTAATTTTTTCAGTTGATTTACAGTAATATCCATTAAAATGGAAACCTTTCAAATAGCTGAAATATCTCATTACAAATAAAGCTAATTTAGCTCTCAATATTAAATAACTACATGCATCTTACCTAGGGTGTGGAGAATATGCTTTCTTATTTACAGTAATTTTAAAAGGGCTCTTAAGGATGTTAGGACAAGGTCTAAGCAGAATACAAGAGAAGAAAGATTATCTCATCTTCTCCTTCTAGGGTTTTGTTGTTGTTTCTGGCAGCAGTATCAGCTTACATACATGTCAAATTATGAGATACATCATTTATTTGCCTTTTTTCCCTTAGTCAGCATGGATTCATACAATCAGCTGTTTGGTGGTCACTCAGAAATTCCTTGTAAATAAATACCCTCTGTATGATGTGTGAAGGGGAGGGAAAAACAACAGAAGAGATGACTGGATAATCTCACCTTCGTAGACATAACAGATTGGTAGACTGCAATATGCCTTGAAGTCTTGCTGTCTACACTTTACAGAACAGAACGTTCATTGTCATTACTGTCAAAACTCACAGTTTCATAAGCAACCTGTTTGCATGTTAATTACACAAATAATATCTTTTTCTCCTTAGATGCACAAAGAACAAATTCAGAAAAACAAAATAGATGAGAATGCTCCTTACTACATTGTTCTCTATGTCAGCTCCAGTCTTTGATTACCAAACCACCAAAACCACCCCAAAACCTCAGAAAATTATCCCCATCTTGTTTCAATCGTGTTGCATGCCAGCCAATGGATAAGGCAAGGAGGTCAGAATGACACCACCTTCGTATACAGCTTTTATATACAGCACTGGCCATTGGCACCACCTGGCGCCCTTCACAACCTCCCCCAAGTCAACGATACTCTAAGAGAAGCTATTTGAAAGGGCTGTATTACAACATGCATTACAGTTGTGATGATCATCAAAAAGCAGCTTCTGTCCTCCTCATCTGTTAATTCCTCCCATCCTGTTGCCAAGCCCTCCTTTTCCTTGGTTCTAGTTACATTTTCAGCTTGTCTCCACTTCCAGATGGTAACTGCATCCCACTATCAATTTCAGATGTCTGATCAATTTCAATTTCAGCTTCTGAAATTGATCTGAAACCACAGAGAGCAATCTCATAGAGGTGCACACTATAGGTTCAGAAGCTGCCACAGCAGGCAGCCCTTCTTAAAAGCACATTACTGCACACAAATTCTTATAAACTTCTTACACGAGTATTTTCTCTTTCAGCTAAGGATTGGGTAGAAATGCAAGAATAATCATGCATCACTAGTTTATAAAAATCATGTGCATGCATGCACCAAACACATTACAAATCACACCTACAGCCATGAGAACATGACAACACACAGAAACTCCAGCCACTGTTGTAATATGAAATAAAAGGATTAATAACCTCATTTCAGTGGCGTTTCTCATCAGGCAGCAGGTGTATCAGGTTTATTTTGAACAAACCAGAAGTAGGCAAGCTCTGGAACCTGAGTTAACACCACTGGCTACACAACTTACCTCAGTTCAAGCAAGACCCTAGTAAGGCCATCAGAAATGTGAGGAAATTCACTAATGATCTACATGATGGGGCAGAGTGCACCCTCAGCAAGTTTGCTGATGACACAACACTGGGAGGAGTGGCTGATACACCAGAGGGTTGTGCTGCTGTTAAGCAGCTGGACAGGCTGGAAAAATGGGCTGAAAGCAACCTCGTAAAGTTCAACAATGGGAAGTGAAAAGTCCTGCACCTGAGAAGGAACAATCCCATGCAAGCTTGTATGCTGGGGTCCATGCACCAATATACGCTGGGAGCTGGAAAGCAGCTTTGCAGAAAAGGACCTGGGGGTCCTGGTACACAACAAGTTGACCATGAGCCAGCAAAGTACCATTGTGACAAAGACAGCAAATGGTATCCTGGGCTGCGCTAGGCGAAGTATTGCCAGCAGGTTGAGGGAGTTGATCCTTCCTCTCTACTCAGCACTAGTGAGGCCACACATGGAGTATTGTGTCCAGTTCTGGGCTCCATATTACAAGAGAGACATGGACATACTGGAATTAGTCCAGCAAAGGGCCATGAAGATAATTTAGATGCTGGAACATTTCTCCTATAAGGAAAGGCTGAGAGAGCTGGGACTCTTCAGCCAGGAGAAGAAAAGGCTCAGGGGGAATCTCATCAATGTATATAAATATCTGAAGGGAGGATGCAAAGAAGATGGAGCCGGGCTCTTTTCAGTGGTGCCCAGCGACAGGACAAGAGGCAATGGGTACAAACTGAAACACAGGAGGTTCCCTCTGAACATCAGGAAACACTTTCTCACTGTGAGGGTGACTGAGCACTGGCACACGTTACCCAGGGAGTTTGTGGAGTGTCCATCCTTGGAGATATGCAGAAGCTGTTTGGACATGATCCTGGGCAACTGGCACTAGGTGACCCTGCTTGATCAGGGACGGTGGACCAGATGACCTCCAACCTCAACCAATCTCTGATTCCATGAAAAACTATGTATCAGTCAGCCATTTATCCCCAGGAACTGCAGGATTTAGACATCTGAAAGCGCACCCTCAACCTTTGTCTGTGTTTTTGCTATAAGCTTTATTATCTGTGAAGTAATTCTAATTCTTTTTCTCTCTCTCCATATCACTCTTGGTCTGATTATGACTTTTTTCTTATTAACATTCCTGATAATATGGAAAAGCACATTCTGTTCTCCTCATAGCTTGAGAAGACAGTCATTTGAGACTTATGGAGAAAAGGAAGGTGCAGTGTTTCTTGTTCTCTTGTGTTTATTTAGTAATTGTTAGTGTTGGATTTCGTAAGTATCATATTTCAAATACTATGAAGGGTTCAAAAGCTTTGATTACTTTTCAAAGAATTATTTTGATTTTTAGAAAATGAGCTCATATTTCCTCAGTTTCACCAATGGCTTGGCTCAATACCTGGTTTTTATTTAATTTTCTTTTACTAACACATAGCACTCAGTTTTGAGTGAACAGTTCAATACAGAATACACGTAAGACTTATGTATGACTTTTTAGATTTGTCAGTATTGTTTTATAGTTTATGCTAACAGTTAATAAATATTGTTATAGGTTAGTAACAGTAAAATACATAGCTGTATTGCTTTTAGGATACTACCGGTTTAGTTCTCATTACTCTAGAACTGTTTTCTTTTTGTATTTGTCAAGATGGCAAATCTTTCCAAACTACAGGTGCATTACAAACCTAAACACAGCCAGAACTCTTCCAGATTAAAATCCAAGTTTAAGTCAGTCCATTAGGCAAAATAAGGCAATGAGTTGATAAAACTTTTCAGAAGAAGTTTCATCTAAAATCATGGGAACTTTTTAGGTGAAAGGTCAACTGTTTGAACAACTCAGAAGAGTTTAATTAATACTTTATCAGAAACTTCTCAACTCTGAATCACCTGCAACTTTCACCTTAAGACACAAAAGCAAACTATTTTCACATCTTAGGAAATATCAACTTGATGTCAATGATAGAAGTTTTCTTAGGTGCTCTATTTAAACATAATACAAACCTGTTCTAGGGTTTCTATTTTGCTGTCTTTGGCTTGCAAAATCTCTAAAACCCTTCTGTCCTTGACTTCAGCTTTCTGCTTTTCTCTGGAAACAAACAAAAAAAAATAGACACTTTATTAGTCATAATTTGTAGTTAATCATTTGAATTTTTCATGTCCTGATAATGAATGTCATTTTAAAGCACAGAAAATTAAATTATCTGAAGCTGACAGGCCTTGCAGAATTAATCAGGGAACATATGGCAAGTGACAGCAAATTACATCTGTAAACAGCTAACACAACTTTGCTCAAAAAGAAACAGCAGCAAGAGGTCTTAAAATACATTTTTTAGGCAGCTGAAATTATCTGCCTCATTCCTTCCCAAATACAGAAAGTGTACTTGTCCATAGACTGAGCAAAATGCTTTTTTGCCCTTCTTGGCAATGTAGAGCCAATAAGCTGCTTGGGTTTCTGAAGTCCCTCTCTCAACTACATGGCATTTCTATGTCCAAAACAACACTTTTGAACACCATGGATAACTATTTTACTATCTTTCACATGGATAGAACCTATAACTTTTACCAGGAAAAAAAAAAGACAACTCAGAAGCTTCGGTAATAGCGATTAGTAGAGACTCTCTATGTGGCTAGTAAGTACAGGGCTATAATCATCTCTGCAACACTTCACAGAAAACCAGTTGATGAGTCATTAACACTTTGTTTAACAAACCAACTCATCTCATTGCTATCCTATTTCTTGACTGAGTTTTAAATGTTGATGCCCTCACTGGTTTCTGTTTTAGGCAGAAAGAAAACAAATATTGTGACAGTAAGGATACACAGAGATTCCTTAGCACAAGACAGAGTTCCTATCATATATCTGCGACAAAAGGCGTGAGAAACATATATTACCTAAAAATGGCCAAATACTTCAGGCATCCCCAGCACCACAGGTGACAGAGAAGCAGAAACTCATTCAGATTATCCCTGCTCTCACAATACAGTTAAACTTTGATTACGGCTGGATATAAGCCACCTGTATAAGCCAGAGAATCCTACTTGCACAACTTTTGCTCTACCAAAATGGGAATGTTTCAGAGGTGAAAGAGAGTGGAAGAATGGTACCCATGAGCCTGTAAATCTGATCAAAAGTGGATGAGAACATCCAGCTGTGCACAAAAGGCTTCACAGAATCATAGAATGCTTTGGGATGGAAGGGACCTTTAAAGGTCATCTAGTGCATCCCCCCTGCAATTGGCAGGGACATCTACAACTAGGTCAGGTTGAGCAGAGCCCCATCCAGCCTGTCCTTGAATGTTTCCAAGGATGGAGCATCTACCACCTCTCTGGGCAACCCGTTCCAGGGTTTCATCACCCTCATTGTAAAAAATTTCTTCCTTATATCTAGTCTGAATCTACACTCCTTTAGTTTACAACCATTACCCCTTCTCCTATCACTATTCGGCCTGCTAAAAAGTCTGTCCCCATCTTTCTTATAAGGCCCCTTGAAGTATTGAAAGGCCGCAATAAGGTCTCCGCGCAGCCTTCTCTTCTCCAGGCTGGACAACCCCAGCTCTTTCAGCCTTTCCTCATAGCAGAGGTGTTCCAGCCCTCTGATCATTTTTGTGGCCCTCCTCTGGACCCGCTCCAACAGGTCCATGTCCTTCCTGTGCTGAGGACCCCAGAGCTGGACACAGGACTCCAGGTGGGCTCTCACCAGAGCGGAGTAGAGGGGCAGAATCACCTCCCTCGTCCTGCTGGCCTCGCTTCTTTTGATGCAGCCCAGGATACGGGAGCATGTTGCGAAAGCACATTGCCGGTTCATGTCCAGCTTTTTGTCTATCAGTACCTCCAAGTCCTTCTCAGCAGGGCTGCTCTCAATCCCTTCATCCCCCAGCCTGTATTGGTAATGGGGATTGCCCCGACCCAGGTGCAGGACCTTGCACTTGGCCTTGTTGAACCTCATGAGGTTCACACAGGCCCATTTCTCAACCTTGTCCAATGCTTCATCTCCTGAAGCATTTTGTAACAGAGACCAATAAGGATAGTAGATATATGGGCAATTGTTTTTCTCCACTATTATGTATTACTGCATCTTCTACTGTTATCAGTCATTTTAAAGGCTAAACTACACAGTCCTCACAGGCCATCCAATACCATGTTTTTTTAAATAGAGTTCTGTGGCTGCTACAGTATCTAGTCTAATCTTGAGTAAATAAAGAATGAAACAAAAATAATATGTAATTTAAAGCAAGGTTTTGGAAACAGAGGTCACAAGGCATCATAACTGTAAGTAGCACTCTCCTGCTGCAAATACAGCAGCACTGATGTGTTGTAGCACTAGAAGAAAACTAAGAAAAACTTAGCTGAAAAGATATGTACTTAAATTACATTTAGCTAGAAGAAACAAAAATATATGGGATCTTAAGCAGTTGTATGACATTAAAAAAGATCTACTTCCAGAGAGAAAATAATTCAGGAGCTGTAATGAGCAGAGAAAAATGAAACCATGAATATTCAACAAGTATTCCGAAAGACATTTCATGTCTGAAAGGTATTTAACATTTTAACTGAGAGAGAAACTTAACAGAAAAGTGCACATCAGATCCTGACCTCAAAGCATCTGATCACCTGCAATCAGAAGCATCAAGCAATTGCCATGATAGGTTGCTAGAAAGACATGAGCAGTGAAATACATAGTACAGCTAGTTTCTCATAGTTTCTCTTTGAACATCTACTAAAACTGAACCCAGTAGACTGCAATTACAGAGATCCATGCAAATATGGAGTTATGTGATGTATTCCAAAAGTTACACTGGGATGTCCTTTGAAAAAAAACGAAGGACAAAAAAGGGAGCACAAGAGAGAAAACAACAAACAGGTTTCCTAATACACGACAGTTACTGAAACTGACCCACCCTGCTTATAATGCATAACTAGTTTACAGAAATCACATTCTCAGTCAGGTTTTAAAAAATGGTAAAAGACTTTCTGATAAGCTCTGTGCTAGAAGATATTGGACAACTTTAAAAATTAGGAGGTAGTAAGGTAAAACGTCTGTGAATAGATTATTTGTATAATACTTATCACAGAAGTTTGTGCATGTTTTTGAAACCGGTATACTGTTCATGATAGGTACTGTACATTATTCCACAACTTAAATGAGCCAAAAACCGCTCCAGTATAAAAATATCAATGCTTCTTCATACTTAATTACTTTGCTGTGGGGTCCTTAACGGCTATCAACAATTACCCTTTTTCGAAGATAATAGTTGCAGTACACAAACCCCAAATATTTCAGGAAGAAGCTCTCTCCCATAATCATGTTACACCATAATCTATTGGAGGAAGTGATGGACTATATTAATCTACGTCTAAACTGTAACTGTTATAGCACTCCAGGTGTCCTCAGGTCTTAATTACAGCTAAATAACTTAACAATTTAAGATTAGACACACGCATAACTGCTTGGTCCAAAATTTTAAGAGCTTCAGAAGACAAAAAGCAAAGCAGATTGTTACTACAAAGTACTTAGAATAGTAATGTGTAGACACAGAAAGAATCATACAATACAATACACACACACACTTAAGCCCCACAAACCACTGAATAGCATTGCCTCCAGCCCTCAAAAGTACCCTGACCTTAACCACTTAACCTTAATCCTATCCATTCTTTATTCCCACAGTGATGTATTTCCCTCTCCATTTTAATGCAGCTGGTTTTATTTCATATTCCTACTTAAATTAAACCATTGCTCTCACCACTCATTGTATATCTACCATGCACAATATGCCATCATCTTCCCAGCTCCTTTAACCAGTATCTACTCTCACAAAGTCAGCCTTTTTTAAAATGAGGCCCAATTAAACACAAATACTGGATAATTAGCCTCAACTCAGCTATGCAATCATCACTTGAAAATTTATTAAACTTGTTTTCTAATGGATTAATTGATCTGAAAATCTGATGGGTCAGGTAGATTTCCCAAAGCAAGGCTCAAAAGAATTCTACAGTTGTGTGGTTTTGGTTTTTTTATTTTTATTTTAAAGAGAGAATGGGAAGAAAGTGAATAAACCAGCCAAGAACCAAGCAGAAGAACAAACTGCTCTGGAGGACTGAAAAACAGTATGCACAGCTAATTCTGGTATATTAGTAGTAGTCAAGAATTTATGGAGCCCTGTGACTTTAGGACAAGGCTGCACAAAAAAGGTCTGAAGAGTAAAGTCTGGGATTGGAGAGAAAAAACAGACCTTTGTTAAATCAAAAAATGTTCGTGTAACACAGGCACATGCTAGCCAATGGTTCAAAGTGCATTTCCAGTTAAACGTAGTATTTTCCCTGATTTATCTGATTCTTGGTCAAACAGTCCTTCAAACAAAGCTGTTGAGGAACAAAGTTTATAAATACAGATCTATTGTCATCGTAATGAGTGGGAAAAGTCTAAAGTAAATTCAAGGTTTTTTGGCCTTCTGAGGTTTTCTTTCGGCCTCTTAAGATAGCACAGGCTGTAGTAATGCCCCCCCCCCCCCCAATAGTTTTAGCAGTTACCACCCATAGCTAAAGAAAAAATCCTAATTATCATAATTTAAGCACACAATAGATATTGTCAGAATCCTGAAGCATATACTGAAACCTCATATGGAACTTTATCAGCAGCTTCTCCTGGTGGCATAGGACAACTTCCAATGCTCGTTACAAGACCGTTCCCCACAGACACTTAAGGTAGTAAGACTGACTGGAACTTACATATCATATTTGGATCTGCTGTTGCACCTTGAAATGAGACTTGATAAGAATTACAGCAATCCCCTCTTCTTTTTTAAAAGGGTAACAAATATTAAGAAAAATCTTCAATCGACTTTATTAATTGAGCTGTTATGTATTCACAATGTATTAAAAAAAGTCCACTGGAATATGGGGGAAAAAAAATGCAGGCACTGTCAAGAAGCTGATGATGATCAATGACTGAGACAAACTCCTGTTTAGCTAATTAGAACCACTGATGAGCAATAATGATGTGAGCTAAGAATATTTGCAGACTTCTTTAGGATGAAAAATGGAGTGAAGAGAAGCTGTCAATTTGTACAAGTTTTAAGCTCCAATCAGTTTTCCCATGAGTACTACCTATTTTAAATGTTTAACACAGATGTATTTAGCTACAAAGATTATCGAGATTCAGCTTTCCACGAAAATGAAGAAACTGAGAAAATATTCTTAAGCTTAACGTTTTTTCTGTGTTACAATTTTTTTTTCCTGTGTTATGCTGTACTTTACACAACAAGACAGGATAATATTTTTGAGGTTTGGCACATTTTTAATGGCTTGTCAAAAATGAAACATTAGACTATGAGGAAAAATTTAACTATGAATGAGGTACGAAAACAGAATATGCACTACAAAAACCTTAAGATTTTAAAAAATCAGAAGTTCATTGAAGTTTATAAAACAACATGCTTCCTAAAACCTTCAGCAAAAGCAGTCTGGAAAAAGAGGCATCTTGTATCCTACCACAGGTCTTAATCAGTCAAGCAATTAACCATTTGTCAAGAAAAAGTAATTTAGGCTTTTATATAATCATGTCATTTTTACATGAAATAAGTGAAAATAATTTTAACTAATAAATTGAATTTGCTGTTTACAGGTTTCATGGAATATGTCCTTTCAGTTTTACAAAACAGCAGGATAAAAAACAAAAACAAAAACCAAAAAAACCAAAACAAATGCATCGACAAATTTGGCCTTAAATAGCTAAGAAAGTTAAGGTTACACTGCAGACTTCAGGCTGTGGGATAAAATAACAAAGGCTATATTTTAACAGTATGCCTATATAACTAAAAATAAACTGCTTCTAGAAATATTGTTACTTTTAAAAGATATTTCCTTGAATCTAAAGGGCTGCAGAACTACAAAGGCTACAAAGTATCAGCTTGTATGATGCTGTGTTTAATTTGATTATCATCTCTTCTGGTCTTCCAACTTTCAACTATTTTACAGATAGACTTACACAAGTGCATATATTCAATGTTGGTATTAAATAGATAACGAATCAGCCATGTGCAAAGTGAAGTTGTAAAGCACACACTGTCAATGTTACTGCAAATATGGCACCAATATTGTAATTTGCTGTGTACAGCCACATGCCTGTGGTTGCACAGTCACTGGTTACCAGAAACAGAGCCTATGCCTTAATCTTCGAACTAGAAATCTTGCTGTGTTTCCATGTACCTATTAAGAAGAGATAAAAAAAATAGAGGTAAATAGTTTTCATTTAATAGTTTATTTTCACCTCAGATTCTAGAAGATCCTTACACTTCACGATGAATTATAATTGATACACATTATTATTTTTTTTCTTTTAATACTTCCAAATAGTAGTTTTAAAAGATTTAGACAGCATGGAGCAAAAAAGAATTTAAATTGATACCACACATTTTGCACTTTTCTAAGCAGTTATTTTCTATAGCAAAATTGTATATGCCTATTTTGTTTCTTTACAAAAATAATTTGAGATCTAATTAAAGAAAAACTGTAAAATGAAATTATTTCCTTAGTAAATTATTTATAGAACCAGTTCTACGTTCCATGATATGTATCAAAATGAAAAAGAATCATTACACAAATGTAATTTTTCTTGCATCTCTAACTTGATTGATTTAATTCATTAGATGATTTATTAAGGCCTCTTATTTTAAGCAATGTACATAAACCACTAAACATATTTTTACACTAGAGTAGTAAAGAAAATGGTGACATTTTTCCCAAATAATTTTGCAAACATTTTTCTTCTAAAATACACAAGTCTCTTACAGTGTTCAAAATATCAGCACTTCAGAACAGACTGCTTTAACATCTGCACATCACCAGGGTTTCCCCCAAGGATTTTTAAATGATGCCTGCCTGTGCTGAATAAAGTGCTAACTTGCACCTTGCATTTCAAACTGTGTCCTGAGCAGCCATCCAGTTGGTACAACACCAGCTGAATTCCCAGAGGCCACTGTTCAATCAGGCTTGACTGCAATTATCATGTCAATATTTTGTGCTCCGATATGCAGATATGCACACATGCAAGCTGCATAATACCTTCTTCTCCATGGAATGTTGACTTATGTTCAATGTTCTGAGAATTTTTAATGAAACAGGATATTAAACTTTCATCAACTGTAGAAAATCACAATTATTTGACCTTAGACAGAAAGGTTGTACTCTTATGTTCTATTATTCCGTCCACTTTATTGAATGATAATAACTAGGGAGTCCACTTTATTTTAAACTCAGAGTGACAAAACAGTAATGTCCTTTAAAAATGTGTTAGATGTTGTTTACTTCCTCATTCTCCTGTCATTCTGTTTCCTGCTAATTTGCACAAGAGTAAAATGGTAAGTGGTTTAAGAAAGCTTCTGCAAGCTATTTATCATCCCTTCAAAAGATGCAAGATAGTTTTTTTTAATTATTTTTCAATTAACAGCAGCAATCCATATTCCTCATTCATACAGCACATTCATTTATCCTTTTACATAAAAAATACTTGTCATTTTTAGTACATCTGCACATCATCAGTCAGTGAGGAATCTATGTCAACCTGTTCAATGTTTCTTCCACAATTTGCTATTCACAGGATGCAGCAAACCACAGCATTAAATTCCTGTGATTACCTTTCCAAAAATTCTTTGATTATTTCTGATTGCTTGCTCTTCAGCCATGTTTTCGTCCATTTGTACACCTTTAGACAGATGTGACTCCCCAAGAAGAGCAACAACAAAACTCTCTCAATCACTGGCACTAACATTCAGGTTGCCACTGTTCTCAAGAGTGGCCTGAAATGATAAATCCATTCTTGCTCTTTGTTAAGACTTACAAGACATAGCACACTTGGAATTTAGGTATGGAAAAACATTTACGTAAGGCAAGCTTGCCAAATGTAACTATCTGCAAGGGTATCATCTAGCGTAATACAATCACCATTTACGCCTACCAAGTCTTGCGTTACTGCCACAGTTTGATCATTAATGGATCCTGCTACATCTCCCTCCCAGAAGAAAGAAAAGGAGTCAGCTAGAAGGCCTAGAGGAAAATTAAGAGTCAGTTAACCTGTCAAGATTTCACTTATTGTAAAAGTCTTAAAGGAGAGCTCTCAAAGTTTACAAAAGTATTTCAAAACCTTTGATACTCTCATCTGAACCCCAACTTTGAGTTTACACATGCATTTACCTGTAAAAGGTACTTTCTAGCGCTTTTCTTTTTTCAACTCATCAAAAAAAAAAAAGAATGTTTGAAAAGGCAGTGAACTAGAAATAGCATACTCTTTATATAATACTGAGATCAATAGTATTTAAAGTAGCTGGAAAGTGTACTAACATGAGTAGTACCTTTACAATGGCTTGTCTGAAAATACCTGGAGGCTTTTACATATCCCAAAGGCATTTCTCATTTGCACAGTAAAGATAATTTTTTGTTTATATCTGAATATTAAAATGGGAATATAGTTACAGTTATCCAGCAAGAACTGCAAAGACTGCTGAAAAGTAAAATATCATTGGTGTATCACAGGAATCAACAGCACAGCCATAAAAAGGTACCAGCTATATTTTTACAATTTTAGGGCAGGCAAACTTCTATTTTGGGACCATGAAAGCACTTCAAAAATAGCAGACAAATAATGGAAACCTACTATTAATTCCCCCCTATGACCCCCAAATTATGCCTTTTACATTTTCCTGGTTTATTTGAGAAAAAGATACTGTAAGGAATTGTCTAATGCTACAAATATAAATTAATGCTACAAATATAAATTACCTGACTCTATGGCTAGTACTGCCCACACAATTTCTCCTAATATATATTTTTTCTTTTTTTTTCATCACACGTCTGTGGTGTACAAGGTTGAAAGTGAACATTTTGTTCTTTCACACTTGCATCTTTTTATTCCTGCCACTGTAATCTCCTGAAGAAAGTCTGGCTGCTGCTTTCGTCAACTTAAAGACTGAAATCCACTGGACAATATTGTTTGGTTCATTATATGTATGATCTAGGATACATATGACTATGCTTTCTTCGATTCTGTCTGCTTCCATTAGGTAGCTGGCTTCTGATCTCAGGTAGTCTATAAGGAAGACTTGGTGGGCATGAAAAGTTTCTCAGTTACGGAATTTTCAATGGAAAGAGTACACTGAAAAATGAAGCTATGCAAACATTGGTGGTATCCATGTCGCACAGTTCCAAGTAGAAACAACAAAAGGTTTAAAACCATTTTGTTCTGTTTCTATCTATCTCAAAATCTCCTAGTAAGCCAGGGTAAGATGGAAAACATTGTGAACTTGGATAGGACTGGGTCAATGTTGTTCTTAACATAGATGAAACAGGAAAAGAGTCTCTAAGAAGACTCAAGCTGCTTTTTATCAGATTTCAGTGTGAATTATCTATTTCCAGCTCTTGATACAACTGTGTAGAATATAGAAAAATAGGCCGTGAGCAGCACAGGTCTGCCGAGTGACATGCTTCAGGAATCATTTTGCTTATAACTGTTACTTGGTAATCCCATCTCTTTACCCTTAAATCCACATATTTTTCCTGGATTAACAAAGCCAGAAAATCACTTGTTCTGTAATTTTCTGGACAGCAGCAGTGCTAGGTAGCAGATTCCCTGGAAATCTAATCAAGGTATTGGAACTGGGATAAACTGACACAGTAGTGATATTGTCCTGCTTTTGGCTGGGAATAGGGTTAACTTCTTCCTAGTAGCTGGTATAGTGCTGTGTTTTGGATTTAGTATGAGAATAATGTTGATAACACACTGATGTTTTGGTTGTTGCTGAGTAGTGCTTAGACTAGTCAAGGACTTTCCAGCTTCCCATGCTCTGCCACGCACACAAGAAGCTGGGAGGGGGCACAGCCAAGGGGGCTGACCCAGACTGGCCAAAGGGCTATGCCATACCCTATGATGTCATGCTCAGTGTATAAGCTGGGGAGTTGGCTGGGGGGCAGCGATCGCTGCTCGGGGACGGGCTGGGCATCGGTCAGCAGGTGGTGA
This sequence comes from Platalea leucorodia, assembly GCF_965183815.1. Lineage (NCBI taxonomy): Eukaryota > Metazoa > Chordata > Aves > Pelecaniformes > Threskiornithidae > Platalea > Platalea leucorodia. The sequence goes on along the minus strand of NC_138858.1, from coordinate 36,980,695 downwards.
GCAATTGCATTGTGCATCACTTGTTTTGTATATTGTTTTATCATTATTATTTTTTTTTCTTCCTCTGCTGTCCTATTAAACTGCCTTTATCCCAACCTGCGGGTTTTACTTTTTTTTTTTTCCAATTCTCTCCCCCATCCCACCAGGGTAGGGAGGGTAAGAGAGCGGCTGTGTGGTGCTCAGTTGCCAAGTGGTGTTAAACCACAACAGATACAAAAAAAATCTTTACTGCTATAAGGCAGGGAATAAGACAAAAACGTTTCTGAAAGGATGAGAGTGTGAAGAGGTACAGTCATGAAACAAAAGCTACTTAGGAAAAGATTATGGAAAGTTATAGCTGGAAAAGTTAGGAAAGAATCTATGGGGCTGTAATTCAGTTGTGCAAAAGATTCACCGGTAAAGCCGGGCTAGAAATTATTTCCAAAGCAGCAATTAGACTGTTCTCAGGCAAAAGAGATGAAGCTACATCAATTAAAGAGAAAGATACACACGATTGCTCCATCTGTCCAACCAAAGCAACCCCAAAGTTCAAAGTCGTGATTAATAAAACTCCTATATACTGCATAGTTTTTATCCAAACCTATTCCAGGATTCTCTGGGGTAATGATAACACCTAAAAAGATGCTGTGGAAGTAATTTCTTCTTTCTTAATTCCATAAGTCTGAGAAGCATGGGAAAGGTATGATATAGACGTATAGCCTTGAGTTCACAAGAGGTGTTCTAAAGCATTAGTGTTATTCTGAGAGGACATGAAAAACTAGACAAGAACCTTAATAGAAGTATGTTGTCACACTTTCACAAGTATGAATCACCAGCCTCTACACAAAGTGCAAAGCACATACACAGAATATATCTTTACCTTCATACATAATAGATTATTATTATACACCAGATTCCTGGAGCAAGTCTTCTATTAGGCTAAACACTACATTAAAAGGGTTTCAGAAATATTTCCTACCATTGTAAAAAAATTCAGCTCATTATCATACTTGTGGGCATCCAGGTGGCATCTAAGAGCCCCATGTTCATTGTATTAGTCAGGATAATGCACACGTAATTACCAGTTTCTGTTCTAAATAAAGTATAAAATCATTTAAAGCAAGGGATAACTACCAAGCATAAAAATATTCCTAGACATGAAGAAGGATAAACAAGGAAGACAGACTATCTTATATAGGCATACGATTCAAGAACTCCAAATAATTCATTCTATTCAACATTGTTTAAATGCATGCTTTCTAACATATCCGTGCTTCAATTTGTCCTAATATCCTGATTATTTTTCATATGCAATATGAATCAAAAATGTTAATATAAGCCTGAACATCTGTTTCTACCTTATTAAGCTAAAATTTTCCATATTCTTCAGCTATCTATAAAACCGATTTTTTAATGTTTTCAATATACTTGTGCTTATAATACATGTAATATATGTTTACATACATTAAGTATTATATTCATATATTTTAAGCAGTTCTTGCACTTTTTTTAATGTTTGAAGAAGGAAGATCGATACTATCACGACTGTCCTTATGAATATATGACCGAATTTTATCATTAAATGAGTCAGTAAGAATCTGCATTTCACAAAAATGAGGGACACTATAAATCTGTTCCTAAGTCTTCCTCATATATTAAAATTATTTCTCAAATCAAAACATCCAAGCAATGTGAAAGTAGTACACTGTCCTAACAGCCAAGCTACTTCTCTCTGCAGGTAAGTGTTCCAGTACAGAACCAGAAGTTATTTGACACCATCTTTGGTGACCACATATGAATTATCAGGTAACAGCTGTCTTAAAACAAGCTGCATGTGCTTACACCATCAATTTCTTCCCCTGGATATAAATGCTTCAGAATATTAGCTCTAGTTACATGACCACACGGTATTTTTAGCAAAATTTTCATTGTTTTATGTAATGCAGAAGATGGGACAACACTATAGTGAATGCACTCCCAGCTAAAGCACTTAATATTATATTTTCAGAAGTGGAAAAACATTTACTGATCAAGTCCACATAGGAAAGATGAGAACAAATAAAACATGCCTTTCAAGATCAAAGCACTGAACAGGAACCCAAAGGAGCTAGTACCCCTCCTGGTTCTGTGACAAGGATCCAAAGTAATGCTGGCAAGGCATTTAAAGATGTTAAAATCCATTTTTTTCTTTTTAAAAAGTTCACTTTTTCATTTTAAAAAAAGGGAACTCATGGCACCCTCATAGACAGAACACTGTGTCTGACAGAACACTTCGTACAAAGACAAATCTTTTGACCATAAGAGAATCAAGTGTTTGAATTCTGCCAGTCACGTTACCAGCTCATTCATAGTCTCCCTATCTTTGGCCTGCAAAAATCCTAAATTTGTAAATATTAGCATTCTAAAACAATCAATCACATACAGTGATGATTAACTAACATCTATAGCAATCAGATGATAATATGTAAGTACCATGAGGCAATGGTCATCATTAATATCCTCAGAGAAGTAATAATTAAACTGCACAGTCATCTCTTCTATGTCTTAGCCTTTCACTTCTTTAAGAATGCAAATAAACATAATTTACATATGTAACTGTTATCCAACCACTTATGACACCTGAAAATGTCATTTACCTCCTCTTGCTCTTTCAATAGAAAAACATAATATGCAGTACATTTATAACTTAAAAATTAAATTCAACTGCAGCACAGCAACCTCAGTGAAAACAGATTTTGAAGTATACTTCAATTAATACCAAAAAAGGAAACTTGCAACATATGCCAGGCAATCTTGGCAGAATTTAACAATGGAATTTTTGTAATACATTTTTAAAATCCTACATAGTTCTCAATTAAAAAGATAAAGAATGGTAACAGCAGGGGGGATTGTTTGGTTTTGGTTTTAGTATCATGTTAAATCTTTAAACTTACCTTTCCACAACCAAGCTGACAGCTTGAGTAAGATCTGGACTTGACACTTGGAGACGTTTCCACAGAGACCATACAAATTCTTTATCAGCCTTAGAAACAAGAAAAAAAAGACAAAAATACTTTAAATGTATGCTATATCTTTTATAGAGAAAAAGTTATACTGTACATCTTCAAAAGACAGTTACAAAAAACCCTCTATTTTACTTAGAATTCCCTACAAGGTACTGTCCTCTGAATAAAAAAAATACAGCAAACAGTTCTCTTGAATAAAAAAAGTTTTAACCATACAGAATTTTGAAGAAAGACAAGACAATCAACAATAAAAGAGTACACAATATGACATACATAAGGCAGCAGAAATTGACATTATTCAAACAAGGCTGCCTTTTGCGATATCAATTACCAGAACTTCTAGCAGCAGGACACAATTTCTATTAATAAACATTGAGCCTGGAATACATGCTTCAATATTAAGTTTTACCACATGCAGCTCTTAGATTTTATTTCACGATAGACAGTAAATCACTCTTCTAACATATGCTCAGCTAACCTGCATTATATAAAAGCTTCTGAAAAAGTTCTTAGGTGAGAGCAAGAAAACAATGTTTTTTAAAGATACACTGAAGAAAGTTTGTGAAAACTAGATGTCAGCTAAAATCTTTTCCAGATTTATATTTTCTGCTACACGTAAGTTGTTATTTTACATTGGTGTATTCTTATTCCAATATAGTTTTATTACTGGAAGCACCAATATTGATGTAGTTAAGCTAAAAACTAAAACCATAATGTGTTAATTATATAAAAATATTAGGAAGAAAAAATAAATCAGCAAAAGATGAAGACAAGGAGAACAATAAGAAAGCATACTGACATAAACCATGGACTGGACTAAGACCAAACCTGCTAAAAACAGCCTAACATAAAATTAGAAATTAATAAGCCAACACCATCATATTGGCAGCTAGGTCTATTCAACAGGTAAAAATCACAGGAGTACAGCTTAGTCTACCTGTTACTAGTTTTTTAATGTTAAAGAGAAATAGAATTTGCATGAGGACAATATATGACCTAAAAGGAAAACCAACACTATTACAGCTATCAATTTCCCTGCTTTCTTCTTCTCCCAAGCTTCTGGAACCTAACAATCTACCAAGATATCACAAGTATCATTAGTTAACCAGAACCTCACTACAATCAGCTAAACAAACAACACAGTATCTCATCTCTGCATGACTCTATCTTAATCCTGATTATCAAATGAAACAGAAGACCTGAGTTCTTATCTTCACCTCCACTGTTTGATTTCTTCATAGCTTTCCCACTTAATTTCTTCATTCCCTGATTTCTCATTTTTTATGAATAAGAACAGATTGCACCTTTGGTCACAGCGCTGTGCCCCCATGACTTGAAACAGCTAAAAGCAATGGTGATCCAGGACACAAAACAGCGCAACAGAACTACAAGTTTGACAGGCCTCACAAGAGCCAATAAGGACCCCATACTGTATGATTAGAGTAAATCTCAGGAGTGGAAATTGCTTTTTCTATTTTTGGTCTTTTCTTTTCATTTGCCCCCGATCAGTTTTGCCTTCTAGGAAGCAGACTTGAACTTTACAATCATTATCAGTTCCCGCGCATGATAATCCCTCCATCTTAATGTATCTCTTTCTTCAGAACAAGACAACAACTATCTTCAATATGAAATCAAAAGATCTCTCTAAATCTAGAAGACTTTTATCAAGATTTATCAGTGTACAGAGTCCAAATTACTTTATCAAGATTAATACCGCAACAACCAAGTACATTGAATTATGGATTTAACAAACTTCTTTAACAATGATTATAGAAGAATAGGATAGATGGTTGTATCCATTTTCTCCATGATTTATGAGGAAAGCCTCAAAGATTTCTTTTAGAAGTTCTGATGTGTCTTTCCTTCAAATTTAGAAATGCACGTATTTTGAATTTTAAAATTGCATAGAGAAGTGAAGCAATGCTGAACTTAGGAGAAAATATAAGAAAAATGCTGAACAAGTGGGAAGTGAGGGGGTTTATGATTGCTGGTTTAAAAAATATCTTCCTCTTTCAAACTAGTCATTTCTAGCTTACATTTATTTAAATTTTTAAATGCCATCAACTTCTTCAACCAAGCAAGGAAGAAAACTTTATGGAGATTTGATACCTTATCAAGGTAGGTTAGGAGGCTGGACTAGATGACCTTTAAAGGTCCCTTCCAACCCAAACTATTCTATGATTCTATTGCTGTAAATCCAGAAAAATTCACCCACCTGCTGTAAGAATGCACACCACTAACAAAACCGACTAGCTTTCTGATTGTGTTAGAAAGTAAATAAAAGAAAGACTCTGCCCACAAAGATCTTATACTTCAAGACTATTATCAGCTTATGCAAACTGGACTACAGCAGAAAGAGTTCTTCTTTCATAAACCAGAGAAATTTCATATAACTGCCTTTGTAGGATGTATGCAACTTTTACAGTGTTGACAGGGAGACTGAATTTATTTCTGGCATTTCCAAACAAAATCAAACAATTAACAAAAAACTTTGTGTAGAAAGAAACGGGGCACAAACTGTTCTTTAAAAACCCTTGAAAGGAACATCATCTTTCTCTAACCAAATTGGCCTAGCAGTTTAAGGACACTTTTCAAAACTGAAAGTAACCCTGCTGTGTGCAAGCACAGTAACTAACTGGATTATGGTGCACTATAGTGCATGACCACATTCACTTTTTGAAAGAAGATAACACCAAAAGCTAAGCCATACATCATATAATAAGAACTCAAATGACTTCACATCAGCGTCCAAGTCTTTACTCAGTAAAAGTGCTGAAAATAAGTTCACTTTCAGCTAGGAATTAAGTTAAAAGACAAGCAGTAAGCATCACATTAACTAGGTTACTCAGTTCAGGTGAAAAAGACAGCTATCTACCTCATTTTGTTTAAAAAAAAAAAAAAAATTACAACCTCTTATTGTGCGTTATCACTTCATGCCACTTACATATCCTGGATTTCTATGTATCTAGTCTGAAAGACTATAAAAAGTGTGCACTTTTTTCATGTGTCCTCAAAACAGCCACCATCTCCTGAAAATGCCTTACCACGCCACCTGAAAAGTCACAATGTGTGTACATGGTGAACCATGTATGACCTATTGCTTCTTCTCAGGCAGAAACCGAATGAAAAATAAAAAAGTTTTTCAGAATTGAAAAAACTGCTGCAGGCTTCCAAAAAGCATTAGCATCTATACAGAACACTGATTCTGAGTATTTTTAACATCTAAAAATATCTTGTATTTATGTTGGGAGCCCAGCAAAGAAAAAACACAAAGACAAACAAAAACTCACTAAATAATAGCAATGGAAATGTGATTTCTTTTGAATTATTTAGAAGGACAGTAAGTCAGCAGTTCTTACACTTCAAATGACACCACTTTGAGTATAAGGAAATCTTTGAACCATAATGGAGGAATATGGAGAGCAGAACTGAAGTGATAATAGTGCTTGAATATTTTTTATATCTTTACTACGCAATTCACTGTGTATTTTTACACTAACCTACTTAAAATTACTAACAAATTAGTCTACAGGCCATGAAGTCATTACAGCACAGAGAAGTCCAAATATAACAAAGTGCCAACAGTATTTCACCGGCAAATGCTAAAAAATCTTGAGTCAAACAAACAATCAAAGTTTCTGATGCTGGTTTATGAGCTCACGAGCTTTGTTCAGTCCAGTTTTGTTTGCCTGTTTAAAGATTTGGATTTGCTTAGCATCAGGCTTCCTTAGCTTTTCCCTTTACTGTCCTGTATACAAGACCACAGAAGTAGCTTTTTGGTTATCTGCTTATTTATTTATTAGAAGAGCTGAGACATTTGGGCTTCTGCATGACTCCAAGAAGGACTATCAAATATCACAAGACTCACTACAAACAGTGGCAGCTGACTGTTGTCCTGCCCTGCAGGTTCCTACACACTCCAGGTCCCAGCTAGGGAACAGCATAAGGCATCACAAGAAGGCAGAATAGTGCACAACTTTCAGACACATACTTCTAAACACAGCATTCCTCCATTACAAAAAAAACAACAAAAAGGGAAAAGTACAATAACATATACTGAATTGTTCCTAATGAACAAATGTGTACAAAATATACACATGTACAAGAGGGAAATGTTCACATCCCTCCCATGATTTTTGCCGAGTATCCAGCATGTATTGAGTCTCTGTCAACATAGTTCCTACCTAAACTTTGCCAAGCCTCCCAGAAATTGACCTTTTGATAAGTTTCAATGAACATTGCCTTCCTAATAAGAATACAGATACTCAAGCATCAAATGATCTCTTTTAATTGAATAAGCAGTTCAGATTAATCTCAAGGCACCTATCTATAATTATTTCACAAACAGACCACTTTCAAAGTTGTCCAAGGAAGAGTAAAATCAACTCCAAGTTGTACTCATGTCAGTGAAATTGCCACTCCTTACATAACTAATTTCTGCAACATTTCTATCTGTGCTGAAAGAACAGTAGATGAAGTAGGAATGAAAAAGCCATCCTAACTTAAAAAGTAAAAAGCTTGCAGCAAGCAATATTGAATGTGAACAGTGTGCACTAAAACTTCAAAGAAACAGCTAAACAGAACAGGCTAAAGTAGTGTCCATTAAAAAAAAAAAACAAAACCACAAAACAACAACAAAACAACAAAACCACAAGCAAACAGAAAACTTCCTAAGTCGTCTGGAAATAAGTGAAAAATCACTGGAATTCCCAGAACTGTAAAACAATGCCATTTCCATAAATGTCATTCACTTTTTATGATGGCAAGAACTGGTATTTAAAGTTACTGCTGAAGTTACTACTGGAACCTACGAATGAGCACACATAGAACTATAAAGCAATGCAGTAATTATATCAACAGAAATTCTAAACTAAATCAACAAATGCCTTTCACTGCATATTTGTATTTCTGTAAATGCACACAAAACAAAGCAGCGTCCTGCCTAAGTGGCCTTTCTGCCAAAAGAATACGGACACAAATTATTTAACAGCATCTTCAAATACATGTCACCAGTTAAAAAAGAAAAAAAGAAGAAAAAAAAATCATCATCTGCCGTTAAAAATCTGTGAACTTTATTACATAAAAATTTTACACAGAAATGTACAAAATTTCTCATTATGACAATAAAACATTAGTAAAACATTAGTCAACGAGTGGTAAGTTACCATAAAATGTGACTTATTTCTCTTTAACATGCCAAACATTTTAATAGCTAAAACTGTTCCATTTAAATCTATAAGTAATTAAGCATTTTGTACAACAGAATGAGTATTAGCCAGAAATTATTACAGTTTTAAGATTAAAAGAAGTTTAAACAGCCTTTTTAAGCTCTTGGCACAATTAATGTACTTGGTAAGACTGTTCCCTGAATGGTCCTGGGAGCCAAACAATTTCTTCCAAAAAAGGGCTGCTTAGAGTATCTGAAGTTGGCACAGAAAAACACTACAGCTGTCAAGGCCTGGGATGTATCAATCTTCAGTGTACCCAAGGAACATTCAGCCTAGTCAAGGGTACGTTAACAGCTCAAGAGGTCAGCAAGAGCGTACCTTGAACAGCTGAGAACTTACATACACAAGGCAGTATACAGACGTCATTTGAAAGTTAGTGAAAATTACTCATTAAAACTAAGATTATTCACAACACATCTAATGTCAGATAAAGATGCTCATCCTGTGATCAAGTCTGCACGCCAGAACTAAAGAATTATGCACGAAAAAACAGAGCGCACTGCGTATCCCCTGAAAAGCGGGATTTTCCCTCACCCTACAATGAAAGTAATTGTAGTTCATCATCATACTGAAAGACATACAGAAATGAAGAGTATCTTAGGCCTGTGTTCTTTGCAAAGCAAACCGGATTTTCTTACTTATTTTTAACAGCAGCAAGCTCAGAAGCAGGGACAAACATAAGATGAGCCACTGACAAAGGCTATATGGAATGACTAGCTACAGCAAAAGTATTTGCTTGCAAGCAAAGTCGTGAATTTATTAAACATTAGTGTAAGCCACGAAACACAGAATTCCTCTGGCTTATAAGCAGGGAAAGACAAATGTTCTTATTTAAATTAAAACAATGTACTTTCCTTTTGGACGTGAAATCCAAGCATAAATACTGCTCTGGACATTTGATATCAAAAGTATGTAAAACTGTATCAATATTGCATACAGTTATTTGTTTAAAAGTGACCTAAACATAGAAAGTTTTGATTATTTTCACACTGCTTTATCAGCAGAGAATTAGCTGGCACTCTTTATAAAGTAATGACACTGAATTGCTATAGGAAAAGCTTTTAAATTAGCAGTGAGAGGAGTGCCAAAACCATAAGCAGTATCTCTCTTTTTTTTGCTCACAGGAACTATACATTCATGACAGTTTGGGTATTAAATTTACAAGTAGGTTTAATTTTTGTTTATGTGTCTATCATGCACTGTGTTGAGAACAAGGATAAAATGAAAAACCTTTTCCTTTAGTGTAAATTCATACATCAAGCGTCTCAGTTACCTACAGTTTGAAATCAGTACTCTTTGATGTTTCACTGTATTTATTTCAAAGCGTGTTTACTATTAGTAGTGTTCATATCATACCTTACATGTTTATAGCATTACAAATTATTATTTACTAATTAGGAAGATACCATCTTCTGAAATCTGGAAGAGAATACCCCCAGAACAGAAAAAAACAAAACCCCAAACAACCAACCTCTTCCCATCCCCCCACCCCCCCAATAATTGCTAGAAAAGAACAGGACACAAACTCTCATTTTAGTTTTTTAATCAGTAGATACCCCCAAAAGTGAAAATGAAACAGCTGAGAGGACAGAGGGAGCTATTGGTTTACTGTTAATTTTTAGTAAGAACTCCGTAATACTCAGGTACTGACAATTTTCTATATGAGGAAGTGAATATTTCAATACAAAGTGAAATATGCATGACTATCAGGCTGGAAGAATTTGTATGGAAATGCAAAATACTATGTGGAATCAAGGAAAAGAAAGAAAAAAACCAAAACCATGAAATAACATGGCTGACATAAGCATTGAAACATCTGCAAGAAAATTGTTAATATGGATTGTTTGGGACTCCCCTAACATCTAGTACACTTCTGACTAAAGAGCTCAAGCCTTTAATCAAGCTGACGTATACACTTTACATGCAAGTGACAGACTTTCTTCTTGATGTCTCACAAGACTTTCAAACTTACGCTGTTGTATGCTGCCAGTGCAGACTCTCTTGATCTTGCTGTGCCAGTGTTTCTTTGTGATTTCCAGTCACGTATTATATTCCTAAATAAGAGGTATTCTCTCTACAACTCACCCAGTCCTGCTGAGTGGTCACGGTACAGAATACTCTTACACTTTACAGAACCTACCTTTGAGGTGCTATGCTTTTCAACAACCTAAAAAGTCACTAGAAGATAAGATTGATCAGTACGTCACAAGAAAACTCAGTGCCTTATATGCACCAGGTTCTAAAGATAACATTAGATTATTTTCAAGTTCACAAAAGTCACTCACATACAGTATGCACTGTTACATCTAATTGACAGATAGATTTGTAAGAAGGCTGTATGTGACCCGACCAGATTGATAGCGGCAAAATAGATGCCATCAGCAAACAAGTGTATCTTCCCCCCTTCCCCAATTCCTTAATGTTGCAGCACACGGGGTGTGCAACCAACATGTAATTTTATGATACCTGAAAAATAGTTTAATCTATCTTCCAGCCATAATTTTCTATTTAAAGATTTTCCTGTTGTCTTGTGTCTGTTGGTAGTTTTGGCAACAATGATACCTTTCAATCAAAAACGGAAAAAAGATAGTATACTGCTTTACTTACACATATATGTAGAACATAAAAAATTTTGTGTAGATAAATACACACACACATATCCCACCCCCACCCCCCGAAGAGATTGCAACTTCACTCAGAACTCTGTTGAAAGTAAACAGGCACCATAAAAATAATACAATGTTATCATGTTACAATGTTGATGCAGTAACAGTGGTCTAACCAAAAATACTACACGACTTATATTAAAAGATGCTGTTGTTACACATGATTTCATAAACGGACTCTGAGTAGTCCATCAGTGTGACAAACAGACAGCAATGCACTTACCTGAATAATTTTATTACACGTTCTTAATTGACATAAATAACTGACTCATTATGGCATCGATGGACAAGAAATACAAGACATTTCCTGGCCTGTCATGACATAGTCAATGAATTAACATCACAAAAGTCATATCAGTACCCTCACAGGAGAACAGGACAGAAATAAGCATGCATTAAATAGTAGAGAGAAGTTATCAGATAGACATGGACCTATGACACACAACGCCACCCTCACTGAATAGCTAAAAGTAAATTACTTCCTTTGCTCTTTGGTGAACGCACAGTTAGGACACTCTGCATGCCTTCATTCACTGGTACAGCCATTACACTAACAATTGTTTTTTTCTGAGTCCTCAACATTGAAAACTTAACACTTGGTTGATGTAAGAATTGTTTTCAAAGAGGAAAGGATAGGAGAAAGCAGAGGGTTCAGTTCCAGAGGTATGGGTTTGCTTTAATCCCTTTATAGATCAAGGACAGGATAACTCATTTGTGAGCTTTCATTTTTGAGCTATAAATAGCTGAACTACTTCAATTAAAAATAACTATAGTCACTGAAGTAATTTGGATGGAAGATGCACAGAATGGAATAGGACATGAGTTTTCTAAGTCACATAACTGCTTTCTGGCAGTGCTACAATCCTGAGAGTTATTTTAAGACTTCAATCACTTGTTCGAGAGCACAGAATAACTAAAACTTTCAGCGTAGGCCTCAGAGTTAGTTTTTATTTAAATATAATGCTCTGGATTAATACAATCATAATGTATTTCTGATTTTCAATGCATTAGAGAATATAGGAATGCACAAGTAGTTTTATTTTACAGACGATATAACCATACACATACATCTGGGTACATTCACTCTGAATTACCATGACTAATCAAGTAGAATTTGGGTGCATTGCATCAACTCTGTAGTACTTTTCTTGTAGTACTTTTCAAATCCTGTGAAATTGCAGACAAATATAAGAATATTTGCGTATCTTCTAAGTCACGGGCTAAACTCTCTGAAATAGCTGAAACAGTGCACAGTTAACAACCACAAAGAACAACAAGATGATCTGAAGTCATTCTCTAAGAACAGCATACCTCCTCCTGAATCAAAATATAGTTTGACAGAAAAAACAGACCTGCTACAGTCATTCTCCTCTGAGCTGAATCTGTAACTAGGTGGTAAACGTAGACATCTCAGCATGTTCTAGAGGCATCCTCAGCACAGTTGGAAACATTATAAGCAAGAGCCTACTCCTCTGCATGTAAAACGCAACTTTGTTTATTGAGAAACAGCAATGTTTTGTTGTGCCGTAAAAGGTACCTTTTCACTCATGCCTATCTGATGGCAGTCAGGCCAAGCCCCCAGCGACTGGAGAACAGCAATATTGCACCCTTTTTTAAAAAGTGTAAAAAGGAGGACCCTGGGAACTACTGACCACCCAGTGCCACTGCAGTGCCCAGTAAAATCATGGAACTGATCCTCCTTGAAGCTACCTCGAGGCATATGGATGACAAGGAGATTAGGGACAGGCAACATGGCTTCACCAAGACCAAATCATGCCTGACTAATTTAATGGCCTTATACAATGGAGTGACTGCATCAGTGGAGAAGGAAAGAGCTACGGATGTCATCTACCTGGACGTCTACAAAGCCTTTGATACAGTCCCCCACAACATACTTGCCACTTCATTAGAGAGATATGGGTTTGATGGATGGACTGTTGGACAAAAAATTGGCTGAATGGCCCCTTCCAGAGAGTTACAGTTAATGGAAACCAGCGACGAGTGGTGTCCCTCCAGGGTCCATACTGGGACCAATACTGTTTAATACCTTCAGAAATGACATAGACAGTGAGATTGAGTGAATGCACCCTCAGCAAGTTTACAGATGACACTAAGCTGAGTGGAGCAGTTTCTACACGAGTAAGAAGGGATGCCATCCAGAGGAACATTGACAGGCTTGAGGAGTGGGTCCATGCAAACCTCATGAAGTTCAACAAGGCCAAGTGCAAGGTCCTACACTTGGGTCAGGGCAATCCCCAATATCAATACAGACTGTGGGATGAATTGATTGAGAGGAGCCCTATGGAGAAGAACTTGGGTATACGGGTGGATGAAAAACTGGATATGAGCCAGCAACAGGTGCTGGCAGACCAGAAAGCCAATCGTATCCTGGGCTGCATAAAAAGAAACCTGGCCAGCAGGTCAAGGGAGATGATTTTCCCTCTCTACTCTGCTCTCGTGAGACCCTACCTGGAGTACTGCATCCAGCTCTGGGGACCCCAGCACCAGAAGGACATGGCCCTGTCAGTACAGGTCCATAGTAGGGCCATGAAAATGATTAGAGGGCTGGGACACCTCTCCTGTGAAGAAAGGCTTAGGAAGCTGGGTTTGTTCAGTCTGGAGAAGAGAAGGCTCCACAGAGACCTTATTGCAGACTTTCAATACCTAAAAGGGGCTTATAAGAAAGACAGACAGACTTTTTACCAAGGCCTGTAGTGATAGAAGAAGGGGGAACAGTTTTAAACTGAAAGAGGGTAGATTTCAATTGGACATAAGGAAGAATTTTTTTACAACGAGGGTGGTAGGCACTGGAACAGGTTTGTAGATGCCCCATCACTGGAAATATTCAAAGGGAGGTTGGACGTGGCTTTGAGGAACCTGACCTACTGAAAGATGTCCCTGCACATGGCAGGGGGGTTGGACTAGGTGATCTTTAAAGGTCCCTTCCAATCTAAACCGTTCTATGACTCTAAGATTTCTACACCAAATTTTAGATTCCCACTCACATGCTGGGCGCAATTTGAAATATTCACACACAGACATACTGTGAATAAGTAAATATTTTAATAAGTGCAAAAATACATTTTTTTAATTTAAATCTCATGCTCAGTTCATCTTCAGTTTTACTCAAGTATTCCAAACAAGTATTTTTCAGAAAGAAAGACCAGGCATGCAAAAATTCATTCTCGTTAGCTAAAATTTGTCAAAAGTAAAAAAGGCAAAAGAAAATAAACAAACTTAGCCATTCAACAACAGTACTTCTGTCTATAATACATAAAGAGTAAGGCTTTTATTAACAACACCTGTACTAATCAGACTCATGTGATTTAGACTCCTTATGGCAAAATATAAGAGTATAAAACAACAAAAAAAACTCCCAAAGCACTAAACAGCTGGCATCCCTCGGCACCAATAAATATGTGGTCTTGGCTTAATCACTAATAAAAGGAATTAGTATTTAATGAATGGGAGCATTAAACACTTTGCCCCATTTTGAAAGAACAGTATGGATATCAACAATTCATCCAGAAGAAATACTAATGCACTCAACATTCTTATACTGGTAGGTCACAACCATTTAAATTTTGGTCACAAAGTCAGAAGAATAAGAACTGAGTCAACATAAAAACACATCTCTAAGGAAGAACTATGGCTTTTTTAACTTAATATTAGTTTCAATCCTCAGCTATTGATTTAAAAACACTTCTAATGTAAACAATCAACATGCATCTCAAATAGCTATTCATGTATCATAAAACAATGCAATGTTTTGTTATTTCATATATTTTTCATGTTTACTTGTAAATAAAGCATGGGGGGTTTAAAACTACTTATAAATCAATGTTATCATGGCTACATTAAATCTTCAATGGGTGTCTGTGACAGATGTGACTAACTATTCGGCTCCTGCCACAACCCACCAATTGCTACAATCTAACTACACATTTTATCAAGATTTATTGCCTACCCCCATTGAAATGAATCTCACATTGGTAAGAAAACTGTTGCAACATGATGACCGGAGTCAATTGCTATAACGAATTCAGATCAATGGACAAAGAACCCTGATTGCTGTCCATCATGATCCAGAGAAGATACACCATGTCCTACATAGAGTGAAGAAAGATGCAGAACATCACTGGTGGGAAACTCTTTTTGGATGGTCACCCACAGCAACTGGAATTTTGAATTTGATGCCGCATCCAATTGTAGTTTTGTTAGTTTTGACCTTACTATGTTTATTGTTTCTAATCATTCTGTGTATTAAAGTTTGGCAAAAGATGAAACAAATGACGTCAATCCAACATGTAAAATGCGCACAATCAACTGATCCTGTATGTGAAATGGTATATAACTAGCATTAATTGCGACACTCCAACTGAACAGCTTATCAAATAATTGGATTCTTACCACCGCTCTGCAATACGCCACCTATCTATGACAGAGGCAAGAGGTAACCATACTACCACTCTATAAGTCGATAAAGTGAATTGACTGTAGTCATGGAGTGGGGTGTGACAGATGCACTCAATCCCTTAACCAAACTAGCAGAAGTTTGATACAGGCTCCAAAGGAGGTAAAGGCCTGACCTGTAGCCAGGCCAAGAACTCCTCTAGTTTCAATCTGTTCTCTAAAAACCCACAAAGGAGTGGAGTGACACAGTGAGCATCAATGCATATGAGCTTGGAACACCAATCACGTGATTAATGCATGAATAGTGGGTGGCTTTTCCAAGACTCATTTATCAAGGAACAAAGAAAGTTGTCGGTACAAGGAGTCTCATGCATACCTTTCCCATCACATGTAATTTGACTATGAGCCAACCACTTTATTCCACAAATATGACAGCCTAAGTGAGCCGCCTTGGAGCTCTCCTTGCTAGGCAGCATGGCTGCATGGCAGTGATCTCCCCTTGAGCCAGAACGCCTCTCAAGGTTGCTCCTTGAGGCAGAGAGACCTTTTACCAACAGCAGATCCTTGGTGAGTGACTGATAGCATGCTGAATTAATACTAATGAAACATTACTAATCCATGTAGCTATTAAATATTAATTACTATAAACTTTGTATAGATAATTCTATTAGACATAAACCATTGTCCAAGTCTCAGACTACGATTGGACCTAGCCGCACCTAAGCTCTGTCACGAGTTTAGAAAGCAAGGGGGTCCACTCAGCCTCATGAGCCAACAGGAGGGTCTTCCTTATTCTTCTCGTCTCTGGTCTCTGTGTGAATCATTCTAACTCGATTCTCTCTCAATTTTCCTTTGTATGTTTCTTCCATGCAGTAATTAATAAAGTGAACCTTGCCATCAAACTTATTGAACCTTGGTAAACCACTGGTAAACTTTGTTAAATTCCATCGAATTTATTGAACCTCATCAAATTATTATTCTACCTCAATAAAACATATTGCTGCTTTTCTCTTTTGAGTGAGGTGCATTCCACTCTTTTGCAACAGTGTCCTGGATATTAAATTGGTCCAGAATGAAAAAATGGACCTGTTTTTCCAGCTAATGGAGTATTTTTTGTAAGAAGAGTTTGTTAGCAATTTGTTTGATATCAATCCTATCTGTTATCAATGCTAGTGATACCAAATAGAATATTTTACATCCCTCCCTGATCCACAAAGTGACCAAAACAAGACAGTCGGGCTGTCCACAAAGTACTGTTCTTTTTCTGCAAACACAGTATAAAATAAGACAGGAAGACCAGAACAGGTCTATGCACAGCTTTTCACAGTAGGCAGGAAACATAAAATATGAAACAAAGCCACCAGCAGCTGAAACC
The DNA here is from genome assembly GCF_965183815.1 of Platalea leucorodia. NCBI lineage: Eukaryota > Metazoa > Chordata > Aves > Pelecaniformes > Threskiornithidae > Platalea > Platalea leucorodia. The sequence goes on along the minus strand of NC_138858.1, from coordinate 36,964,029 downwards.
CCCGTCACTCCACTTTCCACAAAGTAACAGCCCACCTTCCTTGTTCCTCTTCTACCCAAAAAGGCTTATGGATACACATAGTCCATCCTCACAAACTTCTCTCCAATCCCTGACAATGAAGAGAAGCAACAGTAACAGCAACGACAGGAAGATCTTTCTTCCCTATTTGTATTTATCACCTTTTGACAGAAACTGTGGAAATTCTACCAGCAAATCTGCTGCAGCAGAACACTTACAGACAGATTACTGATCAGTTCCTAACTTTTTGACTAATGGAGAACTTTCTGGTTTTTAATCTATAAACTGCACGTGCAAATTGAAAACCATAAGCAGCTGTATAGTTTCTTTGACTAAACATTATGGTCTGCAGACCACTGGCAGCTGACAGACTGTACCTTCTGAGTCAGGGGTATAAACTGCAGAGTACCATGCAATGGCGTACTCTTGAGAGACCTGTCACATAGTCACAGCTATATACACCTATAACCTGCTAACACAGCAAAGGAGTAGGCATTATAACCATCACTGACAGAAAAAGCCCATGAGCTAGAGAAGATAACACTAACAAGAGCTCCCTAAAAACAGTACATATAACTGCAGAAAAATGACAGGGTACTCGTAGTTTTTGCAGAATCACAAAATTAGAAAGCAAGTCCTCAATTAGGAAAATACCACCTTATTTTAGCAGCGAGAGATGTCATGTTACCTTTGAAATCAAAGCTGCAATGAATAAAACAAAGACTTGTTTTTTTAAAAGTAATAATGGGTAAATTGTTAAGACCCTTGTTTGAACCCAAAATAGCACTTTCAGTAAATAAAGAAAGAGATCCTAGGCTGGAAAATATGAAATTAAATTTATCAAACCAAAGTCCTTTTGTGAATATTACCAATAGCACAAGTAAAAACAGAGGACACACTTGCTTCTTTCAACTCTCCCTATTTCCAGAAACATACGACAAAACTGGATGTGGAAAACCCAGTCTCAAATCACACTCTCTTTTTCAAAGTGAGGATTTGATGAAGTTTCCCACCAGAGGATACTTTAAAGAACCTTTCCTATCTTTTTAGTTACAGAATAAGGGGCATGAAAGGGTCTGTAGTACAGTATTTCAGAAACTATGAGCTAGGACACCAAATACATATCTCCTGCTTTAGGAATGCACATTATTTTGCACCATGTGAAATATCTTCACAAAAAAAAAAAAGAAAGACCGCAAGAAACCAACCACAGAATATGCTATAAATCAATTCTTAAAATATAGAGTCACCAGGTGGTTTAAACAAATACACAAGATTAAAGAGAAAGCACATGAAAGCTAAATAAAAATACTCTCAGCCCAGAAACTGCACTCACAGAATGAGCTTCCAGAGATACAGCAAAGCACTCTCCTTACAAAAAATAGAAACAAATGAACGACCCTGATTTCCTCTACCAGGAGCAACTATACTTGCAAAAACAGCATCTCCATCTGACCCAAAAAAATACAGAATCACAGGAGAAAATGAGACAGAGGTAAAACACATGCCAGATCTTTTAAACACCAAGCACAGCCAAAAATTCCAGCGAGTAATAACAACATAGGTGTTGAAGAATTTCCATGGAAGGGTCTTGAGATATTAAGGTGGTAGGCAGCAGCATAAAACCCTAAAATAGAATGGAGCAGTCAAAGGAAGTAACAGAGACTAGATGTGTCATAACTTAGTGTTGGACCTTTACCTTTCTACTGCCCCCCAAAACTGTCGAGCCAGTCACAGAAATGGAACAAGAAGATCCCAAAGGAAACAAAAAAATAAAAATAAAAAAAATCCACATTTCCTTTGCAGTTGTTTTCAGGAAAATTACTCAATTACTCAAGTAATTCTCAAGTCAAATTAGGAGAAGAGGAGCACTGAAATTAGAAGTAATTTATTACATTATTATCAAAATAATTATACAATGCTTTACTGCAGACACAAGAATAATTTTCCCAAAACAGCATAATACAGAGGAAAACATGTTTTAGATTTATTACTTTCTCAGGTTTATACCAGTCTCCTAAGCAGACAATTTGGGAGCTTTGGACTATTTTCTTAATTTGGCTTTCTCATTTTTGCAGATTCCACCAGAAAATTACAAGACAAGGGTTTTCACAGTGACTGCAACAAAATTGTTGTGCTTTTAACAGGCCCTCCTCCAAGATGTCATTTGTTATGATTCAAGCTCACACAATGGTTTTAAGAGTATTAAAGAAAACACCAAATACTGCAAACATCAGCTGCCAAGGTCAAGACTTACCAGCAGGATCTTAGCTTTAGAAAAGAATAGAGAAAAAAGGAAATCTTTAAAGTATCATATTTGGCTCCGTAGGCACCTTTACTTGGTGGGAAGTGTTACCTTAAAAGACAAAAGAAATGTGAAAAAGAACCTAGGTTTCAACAGAAAGGCCACCATCCCAGCTGAGAAAAAGGGTCAGCTTCTCCAGGATCCTGTTGCAGAAAAGAGACACCAGTCAAAAGCAGATGCCTGGAATACCCATGGTTAGAGCAAAGCTAATGTGCACAATATTTCCACTAAGACTCAGGAGCTTCATTAGCCAGAGATGGCTGCCATATATTTAGCCAATGGACTCCAGTTCCCAGTGGAGAGACTCTGTTTCAGAAGTGCAGTTTATACAACAATGAATATAATAGTCCAAGGAGGTGTGGAGAAATAGAAAAGAAACTTTGCATATTTCATTCAGGTGCTAGATAACTGTTGGATATATACATCTCTATTTCTATAGCGTTCCCTAGAACCAGTTAAATCTTTCAGCCTCATTCATTTGACAAATGGGGTCTTTTTCTTTGGAAAAAAAATATCCAAAAGGCTAATACCTAAACAAATACTTAAGGCTAATCCTTTAGTTCTGGTACACTGTTAAACTATTAAACTAGATTTCAGTTGGGAAGTCCTGGAAGCGTAGTTGGAAGTTCAGTTTATGTGTCTGTGAATGTAACATTCAGGAGAAAAAAAAAACTTTAGGCAATTTTATCCACTTTATGGATTAAAAGCTAACACCCTCTCACTAATGTCTAAAAAAGACATTTACATAACATTTCTATCTAAAAATGCCTGCTAAGATAGTCTCCAAAAAAGATAATCCTACCCAACAGAATAGAACACAAGGCAAGGAAAATCTTAATAGAAGCCAAAACACTTTTACTGTGAGGGTCTTCACACACTGGCACACATTGCCCTGAGGGGCTGCAGAGTCTCCAGCCACGGAAATACTCAAAACCTGATTGGACACCATCCTGGGCAACCTACTCTAGGGTGGGGTGGAATAGATGCTCTCAAGTGGTCCCTTCCAACTTAAACAGTTTCACAGTTCTGATTAACAAGACCTACAAATGTTAGGTGATGACTTAAGACAAGAACCAAAGAAGATCTTACATCCAAATGAAACTAAAGCAATCACAGCAGATGAAATATAATTCCACTAAAGGAATTAGTTGGCCAGTAAAAACTTTGTATTTCAACTGTGAAGAAGTTAGAAAAACACAATGTTAACATTGCCCAAATATATTTGTTTTCAAATGGCTTGTCTTTGCACAAAGTTTTCATATGAAATATGAACTTAAAATGGAGTAATCATCTGTAAATAATTTTATCAGTTGACTTTTAAACTGAAAAATCTTAGTGAAGTCTACTTTAGTTCCCATCCAAATTCAGAGTAACTTCACAAAACTTCAAAAAAGGTTAATTATTTTAGATAAATCCTACCTTGGAAAAGCTGCAAAATTGACTAGGTTATCACCTCTTTTACCCGTTTTCCCCTTCCTTATGTAACATACACATGCTTAAACATGTCCCTCTACATTTATTGATGGATTAGTAAAATGGTGAAGCATGTAGATGTCTATACTGCAGTGCCTGCAGAGAAGAATCTCTGCTTATAGATTACTGCTTCACTTTCCTTTTTATTTTATGAATAACCTGAAATAAATCCTGAAGACATGCATCCCCTGTTGTTAGAAGGATGGTATGTACTGGATTCTACCTAGAGCTGGAGAGATTACTGCAGAACACCGACTGGGTTCTGTTTTCAAATAGAGGAACTACTTTCATGTTCTTTTTCACCTGCTTCCCTCCCAGAAAACTACCTGATCTGATTCAAGACAAACATACAAGGATGGCAAGATAATATGCATGAGCTTAAAAGAAATACATTTTAAAATATTTTCTAGTTGCTGACTTCAAAATGATTGGAAGGGGTTCACCAAGGAACAAGGGGAAACGCACATGTAATTGCATGAATCTAAAGGGGAAATCAGATACTTAACTACAATTTGTGCACATCAAGTTACATTATCAAAGTGATCAGAAATTCAAATTTGTACTGTTCACTTCAAAGTTTCTATTATTTATAATGCTTTTCAAAAATATTTTATGCTATTAGGTTTTAGTAATATATAATTTATGTTCAACTAGCAAATGAGCAGAGCACAGGGCCCTCCTTCTGCCTCCACCAAATTTTGTCTGATACTGCACATCTGCATACCAAGAAGAGGAAACTAACTAAATTATCATTATAAAGAGTTTTCTAAACTACTCCCACAAGACATTTAAGATATCCCCAAACCTTTCATTGCTCAGTACTTCTAAACAGGATTTTTACTGACAGCTCCCTCTCCCCGTAGTTCTCCTATGCAACAAGTTTTTGCAAGAAGTCTGGATTCTACCCACAGCAGAAATCCAGTGCCAGTTACCAGCTGTACCAATGCTGCTTGAAGCAACAAACCACTACTAACTCTCATGTCGATGCCATTTTCTGTTCACAGATATGACTGTGTTAGCCCAGGCCTTTGTGGATTTAACCAGACCATGTCCCATGAGAAAATACTGTTCTGGCTATCAGGAAGCAGGTTAGAGAGCAACCAGATCATTAGATGGCACCTTCCTCTCTGCCATGTCTTTTAGGTGTAATCCACCTGTTTGACAGAGAATTATCATAGATTTCTATGACAAGGCCTCATATTACCCACATTTTGTTATTTTCATGAAATGCACCTAAACATAAACGATGAAAGATCAATTGGCAAAAATGAGGGAAGCGTACCTGTGAAGGGAGGTCGCAGGGAGATAGTCTGGGGGAACTTTTAAAAGTACAACCGGAATTATTCATAAAGCCCTCCCTTTCAGGAACGGCTTAGGTACACTTAATGCTGCTGCAAGGTAGTGGGAGAAATTAAATGACCTCTAAAGGTTCCTTTAAGACCTACATTTCTCTAAAACCCCTCCATTTGTTTCTTTTTCCACGCGTTACACAAGGCAGCACCTCAGTATTCCTATCGTTACACAGCAAGCAAATAAATGGTGGCTTCTTGCCGGGGGGCGGGGGCCAGAAAAAGCTTGCAGGCCAAGTGCTTGCTTTTAAGCCAGAGTAAGAGCCCGGGGCCGGTTCAATTCCCCCCGCGGAGCTGCACGCCGGCGCGCGCGGGGCTCCCGCTTCCACCGCGGCCGCGGGGGCTCCGCGCCGGAGTCGGGGGCCGCCGCCGCCGCCCAACAGGTGGGCGCCGCACCCCCTCGGCGCCGCGGGCCGCAGGCCAAAGGCGCGGTGGATGCCGAGGCGAATCCCCCCCGCCCAGGGACCCGCCGCGGCGGCCAGCCGGCCCTCCTACCCGCCACCGGCCAGGCGGCCGGCGCCCTGCTCCCCCCGCTTGCCCTCCGGGGCCGCCGGAACCGGCGGTCCCACGCGGGACGCGGCGCTTCCGAGCTGTGCGGCAGGAGAGGCCCCCGCCGGAGAGCGGGAGGTGCCCGCCCGACCCCAGCCGTGCCGCTCCGGGCTGCCCCTCACCGCCGCGCCCGAAGAGGACGGCCCCGCTCTCAGGTACCTGGCAGCGGCTCAGCTGCTCCGCCAGACTCCGCAGCTCTTCCTCCAGCTCAGCCACCCGCGGCGCCGCCGCCTCCGCCATCGCCGGCGTCGCGGTGAGAGCCTCTCACCCCCTCCGCAGGGTCGGCGAGGAGCGAAGAGGGTCCGCGCCTGGCGGAGAGAGGGCGGAAAGCCCTTGCCCGCCCGCTCCTGAGGGAAAGGGGAGAGAAACGGTGCTGTGAACCACACAAATGAAAACTTTCCCCCACTCAGCTGCACTTACCGCGCGGGCGAGCGCCGGAAACCGCAGAGAAGGAGGACGCGGTACAATGACGTCAGCGCAACCGCTACCCCGACGAAGAAGGGGCGAGCGGCACGTTTGAATTTGCCCGCCCGAGCGGCAGGGGCGCGCATGCGCCCTGCTTGCGCCGCCGGCCGCTTCCCGCGCGAGGCGCGGCGGCAGCGCGGGCAGCCGTTGGTTTTTGACAGCCGTTAAATGGGGCTTGTGCTCGTGCCGCTGAGCGCCGCGCCCGGCGCCGACCGGGTGCTCGGTCTCGGTGTAGGGGCCGTAAAAGCGGGGTACGCTTCACCGTCAGGGACCGGCGCCTTGGAAGGGCAGGCCGTGCGAGCAGCTGCACGTCAGCCCCGTTTTCCCCTCACGGTGTGGGTAGGAGCAGCTGCTATCCAGCCAAGGTGCCGAGCGCAGGATCGTGCAAATGCCCGGGAATCCAGCAGATTTCTACCCTTCCCGAGCCGTAGGAACACCTGGAGTTGTCTCCCGTCTCCGTTATGATACTAGAGAATTACATATGAACTGTGCAAATATTTCTGGGTGTTCTGCTGTGGGGTGCTGAGGCTCCAGCATATTTTAGTTTAGTAAGAATGCCGCTTTGGACTTTTTTTTTTTTTTTTCTCTCTGAATTATGTACTAACATCTGTGGGACAAGAATCAGAAGCCTGATTTTAGAGTAGATCTTGATAGTGCTTTAGGATGCACAAGCACCCAAACCGTCTTTCACACAGGAAGATTATTCAGATTTACTATTTCCAGAGCTGGATTTGAGAGCCTACAACTGAAAGCTACGAAAGGCATGGAAGCTCTAACTGTTACAGTGCATGAAATATTTGAGCTGGTGCTGCTACAGAAATGTACTGGATTTAAGATCAGGATATGCAAAGTACTTAGTTTTGAAATGAAGTGTTAAACGGTGTTGCCAAAGCAAACCTTTGCATGTTTCATGCAGCCTACATGGGAAGAAAAATACTCACAAAAAGACTAGAATTGTTCCCAAACACATGAAGAAAGAAGTTGAAACATGAGGTCAAGATATTTTTTAGCCTGGAAATAAGTACCAGTTCAATTGCATTTCACCAATGTCAGTATCTTGCTATAGGAATATCATACATGTTTTTAGACAGAAGCATGTTTTCTTTTCCCCTCCATTGTCACTTTTGCACAGATTTCGGAAAAGTTGCCCTGAATGTGCCACTATGACAAGAAATAAAGTTCTTACTGTGCAGAGAAGCAAAGGAGGTTTACATATCATATGAATTATAACATACATTAAACTGTCCAGTCCTTCCACCTGTGGCCCTGGCAAAAAGATTCCAGCATCCTTGGTGGTGGCTTTGCCTGTGAAAGTTGTTTTCTTGCAGCACGTTGAGCTCTAGAGTCCCTTCTCAGAAGAAGAAAGTGACCACGGTAATCAAGGTCAAAATATCTATTTTTACATAATTTTATATAAAGTATTTTTATTATGACAGCAATTATTATCTGTGCAATTAAGAATGTAAATTTAAAGGTGAGAGACCACATCTGAGTATTCTTTGTCCAGTTATATGGAGATGTAAGGACCTGGGGGTGTTGGTTGACAGCCGCCAGAACATGAGCCAGCAGTGTGCTCAGGTGGCCAAGAGGGCCAATGGCATCCTGGCTTCTATCAGGAATAGTGTGGCCAGCAGGACCAGGGAGGTGATAGTGCCCCTGTACTCGGCACTGGTGAGGCCGCACCTCGAGTACTGTGTTCGGTTTTGGGCCCCTCACTACAAGAAGGACATAGAGGTGCTGGAGCGTGGCCAGAGAAGGGCAACGATGTTGGTGAAGGGTCTAGAGCAGAAGTCTTATGAGGAGCAGCTGAGGGAGCTGGGGTTGTTTAGCCTGGAGAGGAGGAGGCTGAGGGGAGACCTTATTGCTCTCTACAACTACCTGAAAGGAGGTTGTAGCGAGGTGGGGATCGGTCTCTTCTCCTTAGTAATGAGTGATAGGACGAGAGGAAACGGCCTCAAACTGGGCCAGGGGAAGTTTAGGTTAGATATTAGGAAAAACTTCTTCACCGAAAGGGTGGTCAAGCATTGGAACAGGCTGCCCAGGGAAGTGGTTGAGTCTCCATCCCTGGAGGTATTTAAAAGACGGGCAGACATGGTGCTCAAGGACATGGTATAGTGGTGGACTTGGCAGTGTTAGGTTAACAGTTGGACTCGATGATCTTAAGGGTCTTTTCCAACCTTGACGATTCTATGATTCTATGTAAGGAGATGTAACAATTACCTGATCAATACCATGTCTCTCCTTAGAACATCCTTTATAATTTTTATTGTTGTTCATTGCTCCTTGTATATTGTATCATCTCATATTTGTGATCTTACACTTTTAATTATGTATCTTTGTGTGTTATTACATGTTCATTTAATCATAATGACCGTCATGTCATAATTCTAAAATGTTTACATTTTTACCTTTTTCTTTGCTTTGAGGGTTTTTTAATTCTTTTTTGCCTTAAATTATCCAATCACTATATAATATGTAGCCTTCACTTTTTCCACATCCCCGCCTTGTAATAACTATCTCTTTTACTTTTCATCTCTTTCCTAATATTTTTATCATTGTCCCCTTGACCGTTTGTTCCCTATTACATGTGGGCAAGAAGAAGCTAATCTTGCTTAAAAAACAATATACTTGGATTAACTGCTAAACAACTATAATGACTAAACAGGATTTAAAAACATTTTCCAAGTATGAGGTCGTTCAAAGTTTAGCTGAAAAGATTCAACCATTACTGGGTTTAGGTTCACAGCTTGACACAACACAAAACAAAAGGCCACAATCCCTATAACTTTATGAATTAAAAGAGAAATTTGTGCATTTGCTATTAGTGTAGACACCACATTACCACCATAAGCACACAAGAAACTCTTCCCCATAGCCACATACTTATTTTATGGACATAGTATTTTTGTATACAGTTTAACTGTCTTCACATTTGTTTTCCTGGCATTTCATAAGTTGGCTCTCTATATAAAGTTTCTAGTTATTAACCGATACAGCATTCATGGTAGTTTTTAGAATATTTTAGAAAACCTAAAACATGCGGTTGGCAAGTTTTAAAGAATTGGGAGAACTTGCCTTGTCTTGGAGAATTTTGTACGTCATCTTTCTCCTAAATCTTTATATTTTGGAACACCTGCGTTTACAGCTATGGAATGTGTATTTGTGTATATTACACAATTGAAATCTAGTTGCTATGGCTTTTGTCACTTCCTTACAGTGTCTGTGAAAGTTACACAAAGTTACACAAATGAAAGTGCTCCGTAAGTTGCCTCCGTGGCAGGAAGCATAAATATTTTTTGTTTAGTTTTTTTTTGCAGTAGGGAAATTCCACATCTTTCTTTGAAACATGTCCATATTACAAATATGTTGCAGTTACTCCTGATCACGTAATTTCTTTTCTCTGTTTGTCTATTTCCTGTCCTTATCTAAATGTGAAATAAAACACTATTCCATCCGTTGTGGCAGCCCCCAATACTGCATCATTAGAAGTCAAGAAACATAGGTACATAATAGACCATTCTCATTATCTTTTAAACAAAAGATGTCATTACTATTCTGATTTTAATTAGAAGTGTTAACATTTTCTGCTAATGAATTTGCATATCTCCTAGGATTTTTATGTTGACAGTTCTTGTTCATCACCGGCACTTTGGTAGGAAACAGCGTCATCGAACAGGTACTTTCTGGAAGATGCTTTTCCATTACAGTGAGCTGATAGAAGCCAAAATTGCTGAAATTATTTCTAGCAGTTTTTGGCAATGATGTCCTCAATATTTTAGTAATTTATGTGTTTCTCAGGAACATATTATAACTCTAGAAATATGTTAGATCTTGTTTAGACAATGAATTCAAAACATACTTGCTTCCAGTCAAGGTTTCTGGTGGTTTTGTGATGTGGGTTTGGTTTCGGGGAGGGGGGGGGGAGGGAATGATGGTAACTGACCAGCTATAAGCCAGCTTATCTATGCATTCAGGGCTGCAGGGGACATTCTTTTCACTTTTATGACAGCTGTGAATAATAACATGATAATAGTTGTAGGATATAAAAGTGGCAAGGTCTGTAGGGAGAAGTAATATCTGGTATTAGACCACCTGTCATAACTGAGAGGCAAACCATTTAGATGGAACAAATTGGTGAAAAAAGTATTTGACCAAAACTACCCATTTTTTCCATCTGCATCTAATAAAAGATAGTACTTCAGACCTCATTCTTACCATTATAATGTATTCAATTGAAGTTGCACAGTTAAAAAATCAGAGCTGGAATCAGCGTGGAAGCCTAGATCACTCTCACAGGGACCTGGAGTTCCATTGCTAGCGTGACTTGCATTCCACTCAGTGAAAAGAAAATGTCATTTTCATCTCATGAGCAGAGAAGAAGGTAGTAGAGGTCTGATCAGCCCCTGAAAAGAGAAGAGCTAGAACCAAATAGCCTCATAAAATTTATCAAAATGACTAGGATATGGCTTCATGGGGAAGTTTGCTTTGGTTTACTGCATACTTCTCTACTACACACTATGTCTGGTGTATAGGCTGGGTACATAAACATCAATAAGATAAACAGGTTACATCCCCCAGGGTTGCTACGTCATATTGCCCAAGGATTCTCTAGCATTGCCTTGGGAGTCACTCTTCCACTTACCTTTGCAACCAGGAAGGCTGTGGTTTTACTTTGTCTTTTAAATAAGGTCACAGACCATGGCACTGCACCCTTCAAGGCAAAGAAAAACACAAACCACTAATATAAATTAGGGCAAGTCAGGGGAACAAAGCACTGAGGAAGGAGGTAGTTAACAGTGTCCTGGATGTGGGGATGAAGTTTGCCACACCCCGCAGCACCTGCCAGCAACATGAGGCCTAGAGGGAGGGACCAACAGCTGGAGGTAATTAAGAGGAGGAAGCAGATTTCAGAGTTTGGCTGTCCTGGCAGAGGGAGATTGGGTTTGTGTTACAGTAAGATGAGGCGATGGGCTTAGCTGAGTCTTGGGAGTTGACTGTTTCATTGTTAATTTGTTTCTTAGTGAAATTAAACCCCAGCAAGGAGCCGAGCTTTGACCTTCCATGTGGTGTGTAGCCTGTGTCATAGACTAACTGGGAGAGTCACCTGGTTATGGAAGGGTTGCATGGAAAATGAAGAGCTGAGTTCCATCACCCTGAAAGAGGGTGTGAAGAGTACGTGGCCACCCAGGCTCAGTGAATAAGACACGATACCCTTCTTAACCCAAGGAGTGGTTGCAGGAAGGGGCAACACAGTCCACGACCACCCAAACTTTGTAGAGTATGCAGAGGACACAGATGAGACTCTCCCTTACCCTAGGGATGGCAGCTGAGAACATACACCTACACATCCTTCACTTACCAGCCCATTGCATTCGCGCACATGCATACAACACGAGAGCCACAAACATATGTAAGTGCCTCACAATCTACCCATTTTGAATATTAGAAATCAGTTTTGCAACAGTTTGTCTGTTTTAGTATTGGGCACTGGTGAGCAATGCCCTGGAACGTACTAATTTTCTGACTGCAGACAAATTAAAAGAGTAAGTACTGGAATTAATGAAATAAGAATTTCAGCTTTAATTAAAAAAAATTGCTACATTTTAAGCTTCTATCATTGAGAAATAATACGAAAATTTTGAACAGGAGTTTTAATGTGAGTATCTTAGGCAAGCCGCAAAATTCATTTAAGTACAGCTTACCTCCTTTTACATGGTGGGAGAGGATAAGGTGTAGTCAGGTTAAGCCACAGCAGAGTGCACAGCAGTAGCCTTGATAAAGCTACATTTATTAAATAGGGCATAAATCAGAACCCAGCAATGTTTTTGCTCAGAACAGAGCCAAGGCATATGATTTTCGGGTCTTTGTTTAACAATTCATACTGTCCTTAAAAAAAAAAAAAATAGACCTTAGGAAAACAAACAAATTGGAACAAAATATAAGCACTGGTAGTTTAGTCAAAAAATATTTGCAGCAATTAAAACGCTTTCTCTAGTTTTCTCAATCTACTTATATTACTGTTATGTATTATTTTACAGGCACTAGCTTTTTAAGAAGAAAAGTACTTGCTCCTGCTCTAAGATAAGGGGGTTTTGACATCTCAGTATAATATCCCTTTTGACTCAATTATCTTGCTGGATTTTTTTACTTGAAGTTCTAAGCTAAATGTGTCTGTATGTGTCTCAGACGACCATCAGATTTAAGTTACAGTTATTTACAATCGCTTAAATTGACAATTCAGAAACTACTTCAGATGAACAAGCAAGATTCTGTTTTTATTATCTGTGCGCACTGTGGCAGTAGCTAAGAGTTACTGGGAGGCCACTTTGTGCTGCAGTATTTCAGTTGCTAACACTGTTCCCAAAAGCAGTGTTTGCTATAAATTCCCAGCCCAAGGGAATACAAAACAGATACTGCACATTGCATTCTAGGGTGGTACTGCAGAGTCAGCCCAACATGAACTCTTCTTGCAGCCTGAACTCCATCATCACAGTGGGACTCAACTGACTCAATCCAGTGAGATAGGGCTCGTGTATTTTGGCAGCAGTGCAAAGTTGTAACTTTGAACTTTCCTTTCCTACTGTGGTTGAGTTTAGAGTAACAAAGTGAGACTCTGTGTCTGTTGTTTTAAGTTTTTAGACACACTTTTTATTAACAGAATTGCTTCCTTTAGAGACAGAAAATATGTAAGAATAAACACTACATAAATATCTGTATTTTCCAATAAACAGAAGTATTATAAATATAATGCAGATTGCAAGTAAAATTATCTGGAATAAATTCAGAAACAAAAGATATTCTTGCAGAAATGAAGTTTTTTTTAATACTGAATTTCCATAAATATATTTGACTGTTTTCTGTTAATTTCCTCGGCAGTTGTATCCTAGTAATGTGCACAAGATAAGAATTGATTTAAGCGTGTAAAAGAAGTTAATTGAGTTCTGAAGTCAGACAGTGAGGGTTCAGAAGAAAGCTTTTCATACTTACTCATTTGCAGAGTGGACGGACAGTTGTCAGACCATATTCAGTTTCCTATTCACAAAACAACATAGGAATAGAATTCTTTCTACAGTTTATTTTTAATTCTCATATAAAAGTAAATAAATAACATTCTATTAGAGTGGTTTGCCAAGAATTATTACATTCCATTATTATTATTTTTTTCAGAAAATGAAATTTAATTATTGCCAGCTCTCACAATTTTATTGCAAGCTCCTTGTTATTGTTGTTTTCCTTAAAACCCCTTCTGGAGTCCTTTGATTACATAAAAATTTCTAGGTTGTTTCTTCTGCTGCTTTTAGCCCTTCTATCCCTCACAGCAGTATAGAAATATGACCCAAATGTGATCTAAGAACTCAAAAACTGAAAACCAAACAAAAATAGCTTTTAGAAATCACTATTTTATTTCCATTCTGACCTGTGTTTTTTGGACACTTAGTAAAGGTAACACTAGATATCTCTTGTAGACAACAGCAAAAAAAAGCTAATTTGGTTTCACTACCCAAACAATGGTAGAAATATGCCAGTGAAGACTAGGAACAAATGGTAAACACCTGATACTAATATTTTTCACTGCTTTAATTGTCTGAACTCTTACTACAATATGATATACTGAGACTGTGAAAAATATAAAGGAAATAGGTTGTTGAGACAGAAGTTACATCATGCGTTGATTTGTCTCCACTTTACTCAGGGAATGAGGTATAGCTACAAATAGAAGAATATGTGTAGTCTCATCTTGCAAGCTAACTCTGCTTTTTCATTATTCTCAGGAAGGCTTTGTGTTCCTAGCGAGCGTCACGTTGTCATCTGTCTGCCCTGACCACTCTTGCACCTTGACCACATGGCTCCTAACTGCGTATTCTGTTTTAGAAGTATTCTCAAAATGATCTGATCCCTGCTTTGCTCTGATCTTCTGAACGTGCTTTCTGGCAGTATTTCATGATCTAGAAAATCCTTTGTGGTATTCAGTCTTTTGTTTTCACTGTGGTGTAATTTCTGAGAATCCAAGGTACCAATGAACCAAGTTAATGTAGATGTTAGTGTTCTGACAAACAACTTCTGAATAGTCTAGCAGCAGCAGTTTAAAATATAATCATCTTAGTCATCTCTAGCCCCCTGCAGATGGACAAATCTTACATAGAAGCTTTTAGATGAGGAGCAGAGCAAGGAACAGAAGACAGAAACTTCTTAAAATGTTGTAGATTTATGGGCTAGATGATAATAGTTGATACCCTCCATGAATACTCAAGAATATAACTTGGACTCTATGAATTCTTATTATCTATGTGCATGATTCTGTTCTTGTCTACTATAAATGGGGAATACTCATCTGGTATATCTGAAGAATCTATCATATATAGTGCTAACAGGATTATTATCTTGTATTTTGCAGTATGTTTCAGCATTCCTGTCAAATACCTTGATTTTTTAAGGCAAATTTGGGAAGGTTGGTGCTAATGCCTCAGCTATACCTTGCTCAGGCACCACTTTGAACATTTTTGTTGGTGCTGATAAGACATAAGTCTGCCAAGTCAAGGAGACCCACTTCATTCTGAAACCTCTTGGTATCAGAATAGACAGAGGAGATGTAACCTAACACATGATGGTCATTCAGGCCACTACAAATACTTACCCAATTGCACAGTATTTATTAGGGGGTGATTCTGACCTCATGCTTCACAAAAAACTATTATATTATTCTTACAACATTCATCATAGGGGAAATAGCTATTATATTGATTTATATTATAGATGAAATGTTGTTTGTGGGACCAAGGTCGCACTTGTGCTCCCCTGACTGACTTCAACAAGCAAACATTCTCAGTCATTGTCCTCTTTCCCTATCACACCATTGTGTGGTGAGAGGCTTGACCTTTCTAACAGGAAATATTTTACAAGATAGTAACTACACGTAGGAAATAATCTCTGAAATAGCAGGAGAAATTAGAAGGCCTACATTTGGGCAAGTCATCAAGTCACACTGTAGAGGCACAAAATAACAAAGCTTCAATGCCCGGAGGACACCAACAGAAAAAAATATCAAGTCTAAAAGACAATACTTATGCAAGGAAATTTCAGCAAAAGCCAGTAATTTCTCCCAGTAGCTAAACAAAACGTGGCTACATGAAGATGGGTCTCTGCCCTTAAATAGTATTCTTATTTTTTAAACATAAAAAATAAATCACCATGAGAGTTCCAAAAGATATACTGTGCCTGGATACAGCAGAAGATTTAGTATTCTGGTAACCCAGACTAAATCAATAACTGGCATCCTATCTGGTCCAGTTATTGAGAGAACATGATTTGCTTTTTCTTTGCATCACTTTAATGGATTTCTTTTCCTGTTGAGTAATACTTCTGTATGAATACAGTTCAAAGTTTATTTGGGTGAAAATTCCCTTTGCACAGATTATATACTTATGTAGGAATCTATACAGAGGAGTGCTGCTTACATAAGGGCTTTTACTTGTATCTGTTATATTCTAGTAACCAAAGTGATAAAAAACAATGTATTTCACTGTTAGCATCACACAAAGGTTCAGGTAAATATGCAGCCCCTGGCTCACTTAACAAATGGAAATTCTGAATCTACCCATCCTTATCAGCATTCAGGGTAGTAGAAAAAAGTTAGAAACATATAACAGAAGGTAAAATAATATCCTTCATTAATGTGCTGATTTTAAAATAATTATATTCATTTAAGTGCTATCGGTTACATTGATAAGGAATTGTCATAGAAATTACGGCTTACAGAACCAAAATTACAGCAGGTTTGTGTGCATGCATGTTAGTAATTTGCTTGTTTTTTTCACCCTTATCTAACTTACTGTTTCTAGGACTGTAACAGTAGTTGTCTGCCACTTTCTTCAGTCCCAGTAGGCATATTGCCTTTGCCCCCAGCAACTGCATTATCCATAATGACAGCAGAAAGTACTTTTCTCTGATCTTGGGTCCATGTCTAGACAATATTGAGTTGCAGCTCTACTGAACAGAAGGCCCACTACTTTCTTTTGCACTCTTTTTCTTTATATGGCTAAACAAAACTTCAGCTATGTGTTTCAGTTCCTTGGAACTGTGTAATTTTATTTAGAAACTTGTCAATTGTCACATTACCCCTACCCTTGATGCCTCTTCTGCTCATCAGTGCCTTTTACTCTGAGCTAAGGAAGCTCAGTACTGTCTATTGACTTTTAAAATCCCACAGAAGTAATTTTTTTTCTTTTTTGTGTGGCAGAGATCTTCATCCATATCCAACTTAATCCTGATGACTAGGGGACATTAGACCCCAAGAGAATGGTCACACCGTTTTTTATTTCCTTCATTGTGGCACATTCAAGCATACTCTTTGACCATGCCCATCTCCTTGATTTTTACTTTCCTTTCCTGAAAAATGCATGCTGTTCTACACATTACAAACATGCTGTTTCTAATCCTGATTCTTCCTTATTACCACTTCTGCTCATTTCTCCATCTTGATCATCAGTGGAAGTAACATGTCCCTGTGTTTCTTCACCTTCAACCAGGTCCTTCTTCTGACTTATCTGTGTGGTTATGTTGCTTAATGGGCCATCCTTCTTTTCCAGGAGTTGGCCCACCATGTCCTCTTACTCAGCAGTATCAACAAATTCTGAGGTATGCTGGCAGCTTCCTGTCTTCTGTCCTCCAGTTCTTCTAACCTACACTGTAGACTACTGCAATCTCCATCTTCTCTCTTCTTCAGACAGTCTGTTCTTCAGACTGTCTTCTGTAAAGTCTGTCAGTGTCTGCACACAGTCACCTTTGTTTGGCAGTCACTATGTGGCCTTGCTAGTCATCCTACTACCTATTGCCTGTTCCTTACTTTAAGAGAATTAAAATACTTCTCCATCCCACATACACCAATGGTTTTCTTCTGTTCAGTTTGATGAGCCATCATGTCTCTCCGCAACTCTATACTCCTCATCAGAATTCTTGTTCCCTTCTGATCTCTTGAATGGAGTTAAAATAGAAGTTAAAAACAGTGGCTACTAATGAAGATCAGTACTGTAGGAAGTACTGAAATTTTGTCCTTTCTTCTCCAGGCCAGTTACTTCCATCCCAAGGTCCTTTTACTAATGGTCTGAGGCAATCCTTGTATAGAATGTACATATAATTTATTTGAGGCTTTAGAAGGCACATGCTGTCTGTGAAAGCCTTTTATACATAGTATTTCTCATACATTTTATTTCGCTAAATGGCACATACCTAGTATAGAGGACCCAGGGCCTTCCCGTGCAGTAGCACTCAC
This sequence comes from Platalea leucorodia, assembly GCF_965183815.1. Lineage (NCBI taxonomy): Eukaryota > Metazoa > Chordata > Aves > Pelecaniformes > Threskiornithidae > Platalea > Platalea leucorodia. The sequence continues at coordinate 36,946,601 of NC_138858.1, read as the reverse complement.
CTACCCATACTCACCAGTATCATCTGTTTGCTGGCAATAGGACTATCCCTGCCTACTGCTTCTTACCCCACACCTCCTCTTCTTCAGCAGTCACATGGAGATATGGTGCCACCTTCCCTCCCAGGAGTCTTTCTGTGGGTTTCACAGACAAAGACCTGGGCAGAACACACAGAGCTGAGCACCCTCTGCTCAACACAACAGGAAAGTGGATGATGTCTTTTAGGAAGAAGGGGAACACAGGAGAAGTACCATCGGCTTTGAACAAAATGCCCAACAAGGACAGTTTACCAGAAAGACAGTGGAACTGTCTCCTTTTCTACTACCATCTTAGCCAGCTTTTCTAATTTGTTTTTATCCATGACATTGCAACGATAATGACCTGGCTCATAGATGACTGTGGTGCTGATACAGTTCTAAGAATTGAGTTTTTCTTCAAGTCCAGATGGCAGAAGAGCATAACTGAATGCCTTTTTAAGCATTTCATACTGGCTAGGAGCCTAAGCTGAAGGCTTGTGCAAAGTCCCAACACAAAAGCTAGGTATAATATACATATGGTTAACAGGGATTGCCTTAGCATATTCTGTAATGTTGGCTGTCATTGTTCAGTAAGAATAAAATTAAAACTTTTGGGCATTCCTCACATAAAATGAACGATATATAGAAAGGAGCCAGCAACTGCCAGTGTGAGGTAGTCAACCTGATGAAAAGGTAACAGGAGAGAGATCAAAACAGGTCAATTACAAATTGTCCTTTGATTTTTTTTTGGTTGATGTTTTTTGGGTTTTTTTTGGAGGGGGAGGAAGCCTTATTTCTTGTCATCTTGAGTAATCTTAGATATTCAAAGCATATCCCAAAGTGACTCTTCTCTATGAATTAGCAGTGTTGGAAGAAAACAGTTAGGTGTGCCCTTGTCCATTTATTGGCAAGAAAAAGTGTAACTGCTTTCAACAAAAAAATTCTGGGAAAGAACATGGATCTGAATCATATATTGTACTGTTTAACGTGGCAATGCCAATTCTTTCTATTACGTAAAACTGTTACTATTTTTACACCTCTTGTTCCTTTATGTCTCATAACATACTGTGATTCTCTTTGATACTGCAAAGTTCTTGCGCTATGTTTAGGACTTAGGTGATATCACCACTGTCCATTTTATTTAAAAATTATTGCCAGACCTTATTAAGGGACCTTAGGATAGCACCTGTCCTTATAGTGCTGTACATGCACAGCAAATCCAGTTTGTCAAACATAAACCCATCCATGCTACATTGCACTCAAAGCAGGGCAAATATTACATGCACTGTAAAGTTGGTCTGAACATGCTTGTATGACCCGAACATTAAATCTGCAGTAGATGTGAAGTATTAGGCATCAAAGCCACAGAGTGAATCTGAGGGCCTCCTTCAAACTGGTATCCGAAGGTCTCTAGACAGCATTAATAGGCAGCATAGCACAGCATAAACTGAAAGCTTGTTTTGCAGTCTCTCATGTAACGGGATTTTCCTTCCTATTCAACTAAAAACATAAAAAAAATGTATTTTACTTAATGTCATTATCACTGAATCATCAGGATATCTAAAATTTTCACAGAAACACTACCGTATTTTTTCTCTGAGGGAAATAAACTGATATTATAAAAGACAACTGAAAGACAGCCATCCAATAGTAAGAAATAAAGAGAAGTCTAGTAACTTAGCAGATGTAAGATCTCAGTTTATTTAATATGATTTTATACAACTTTCCAAAAACTACAACAAGCAAGAGAGACAAAGGAGTACTGGACATTCCAAATGGAAAGCCTGAAAGCAACATACTATTAAACAACTAAAGGTTAATTAAAACTTTGAGTGCTGCTTCATAAATGTCTATAAAACTGTCACCACCAAAGCTGACTCATTGTTAGGCAATATGTTTAAAGATCAGAATGGGCTTTCAGCTATTAATAGATTCTTTTTTTGTTATTAGCGGATTCCATAAATATTCTGATTTCCAGAAAGGATAAGCAGCCAAAATAATAAGCCTCTTGCAAGAACACAAGAGTTTAACATTAAGGTTCTTGCAACGATATTCTTGTACAATTTGTTAATTATTATGCTGTCCCTAAAACAAGCTGTATTTATCAATAGCATTTGGCTTCTATAGATAACTTAGGACAGATAATTAAAATAATCTAACAGGACAGAGCTATATGAACCATCTGTAAGCTGACAAAGCATTCAGTTCGGTTGAGTGGCTCTACCCTGCAATACACCACAAATGCTGAAATTTTATCATTTAAGGCCAAATACAATTGGCCAAAATGCAGATTTTACTTACAAATTTGGAAGAGTATGTGTACAACATAGTATTAAATGCTATTGTTATCAGTATCAGGAGTAGTATCAGTAGTATTAGTAGCAGTAGTAGCATCCATATTATTACCTCCTTGAACATTGATAGGTGGGAAGAAATGTATGGTTTTGTGTTATGGTAAATAACAAACACCCACACATTCAAGAGTCAAAGATCGTAGAAGATGATTAAAGACGATAAAAGCTGTATTCACTGTTTGTTTCAGCTCCTGGTTTTGGTTTTTTTTTTCAGGAACTTTTTCAGTATTGTTTCTTTTCTTTTGCCTAGAGTACATCATAATTCAAAACATAACAGGAGTATGAGTGATGTTCAAATGACAGACAGTTTCCAAATCAGAATGATGCTCCAATCAAAGGGTGGATTTTTCCTCAGCCTTGTATTTTATGTAAGTATTTAGACCTGAGCACGATTATAAAGTGCTAAAAACTCAAAATTATAAAGGGCTGTGATCATTCTTTCTTAAAGCAGTAAATATCTACATGATACCAAAGGTGTAGAAAATTATGTCCTAGTCCTGAAAATTCCCAAACCTCTTGCGAGGATCATCTTAGTTCTTCTCAGAAAGAAAAGTAACACTAATCAGATCACACCTTCTTTTGTGTCCAAATGACTTTGTAATTTCTGGCTCAGTGTTCTTGTAGCCATTATAATACCACTGCTGAAATCTGCAGAGGGGTGAGGTCAGGAAGGAATTTTCCAGCTTTTCTTATTTTTCTCCAGTTTTAATGTCTACTTTTATACATCCATATTTTAGTCTTGGTCATGCAGATGACAGTATTTTTAATCATACACATTTTTGAGAACTCAATTATATAAATTTTCCAAAGAGGTTAATACACTGAAGCATAAAAGGGAAAAATAAAAAGTAATTTATAGGTTTTCCTTTCTTTCTTCAACTGTAAATTATTATGATAACAAGAAAAAATAACTTGCAGGTGTCTACTATGTATGTGCAGTAAGAAACTTATATATATAATTAAAAATAATATAAAATTTTATTAATAAAGTAGCTAAATATTCAAACACGATGCCCATTCATCTAATATCTTAGATACTCATGTTAAAACAGCACAGAGATTCTTCTCACAATAGATTTGATTTTGTGTTTTTCTACAGATACTGTTGCTGCTACACTTATGAATGGTTGTACTCCATCCCCATATCAGAGTAAGTGTAAGTCAGTTGTGCCATTACCTACAGCTCATGATGGTAACGGAAAGACTCCCTTTTCTGGATTTTGGATTGGATCTTCTTTTGCTGTTCCCTTGTACAAGTTATACAACTACAGATTCACCGGTTCCCCTCTCTCCCCAAGAAAATAGCAGGAGACAGGCATGTCCTCGCTGGTGTCTGAAAGATACTGCTGGCACTTCAGTTACTCCAGTTCAGCTTTAATTTGACAACAGCAGTAGGTGTATATGTCAAAGAGGAGGGGTTTTTTTTGCATCCGGATTGTTAGAAGAATCTTTTTAAGTGGACTATTTCTGACTGCCTTTCTATTCAAAATGAACCAGCAGAATCTGTGTTCCTCATGAGAATTTTAAAGCTACTTTTCTGGTATTTAAGCAAACAGCACAGGATTGGCTGAGACAGCATCTCACTGTAATATAGGAATTTTTTATTCTGGTAAATTCTGCTTTACAGTTTGTTTGGGGTTTTTTGTTGTTGTTGTTTAATTAATTGCATACTATTTTAAGTTCCCATGACCTAGTCATGGGAATTGAATCTGTGTCTTTTCTCTATTGCTATGTATCAACTGAGTAAGAAGAGCTGGAAAGAGCCGAACATTGCTTGGTAAAAGCCACACAGCTATCCTAGCTGAGCTAAAGCAGCACTTGATTAAAAGGAGACTGAAGTATCCAAGGAGAGCTTAAAAAAAGATGAAGTATCTGCTTACTGTATGGGAAAGAGTAACAGGTCGGTGTTCCCAGACATCAATAACATAGTTCGTTCATTTTTCTGTTTCATATCTGGTCTTATGAATATGCAGTACCAACTGCATCTAATTGCAATACCTTCAGAAATTAAAATAGAGTTTTCCTTGTCCAGTTCACTGCACAACAGTGTGGTGATTAACCATTCTTTCAGTTAACACCATCAGCCACACAATCCTATCCATACTTTAGCAAAAGTCTTTTACATAACCATACCTGCTATGCTCTACACCATATAAGACCTCAGTTGCTGGAACAACAAATCCCAGAAGTCTCTGATTGAGTTTCCACTTCTGAAACCTGAATATAGAAATTAGTTCTTTTCTTACTTTTGATTATTCTAAGACTGAAAAAGCACATACAGGTGAAGGATTCCTAGCCAACATTAGAGACCATGAAAGTGGTCAGAATGCATTTCCTAATGATGTTCATAAGGAACACCATATCCTAAAAAATTAAAATGAAAACCAAAACTCTTCAATGCTTGACAGTCAAGCCATGCCATAGTTCCCTCAATTCAACTGAAACCTCATGTTTTCAGCTGAACTGTGGGGAATGGAATTTTTCCTCCATTATAAGAGGCCAGGGTGTATTTTCTCTCCGCATCATTTGGCTCTCACCCTACAAAAAGACCTGAAGGGGAGAAACTAATCCTGTAAACAGAACTAAGAATTAGTAGAGAGGAGAAGTAAGAGAGTCTAGAGGGAAAAAGGAGGCTGGATGAAGCTTGAGAAGGGACAGGGCATAAAACTTAAATGGGGACAGGCCAATAAGAGTAATGGCAGCTGACACCTGAACTGTATACATTTCAACTGTTCTGGATCTAGTTATCTCACAGGTGAAACCCGTTTTGAACAGGGCTGTGGTTCAGTAAAGATCCCTGATAGAAAACAAAATGGATTGCTTGAGAGAGATATTCCAAAGAGGCAGTGTGGGGGATGTGCTTGTGCATTGTACTTTGCCCTGCAGTCTTCCTATAAATACATACAAAACTCACCTTTCATCAGTGCTAAAAAAATAAAGTGATGCTTATGGTGATATGCAAATTATTTTCATAAACTGCTCCACCTAATATTTCGCATGAAATGGCACACATAAACCAGCATGAACTTGGAAGATATGGAAAATATTTCAGGAATATTCCTTCACAGTTAAGAGATACATAATTTAAACAAAGACAGGTAATCTGTCATTTCCAAGCATTCATTTAGAACCTCTTACAGCATGAGTTTTCTATGTTTTGAGATTTCTATGCTTGGAGCTACAAACTCTGTTGATACTGTTTTCACATTTTGCTAAATCTGGATAAGCTCTCAGTTCACCAGCACATTTTGTAAGCACAGTACCTCATTGTGAAGATTTTCTAGATTTGAGTATCCACTTTCCAGCTGCCTTGAACTCTGCAGTAGTGCTGAATACCTCATAAGGCATCTCAGTAGCTTAAACAGTATCTTTCCTAGAGTTCCTCTCTCTGATTTACAGTTCACCCCTTCAGGGTCACATCTGATCAATAGAACAAGCAGACAGACTTTCAAAATGTTTGATAATAACAATCACTCTTTACTTTAGAAAGCAAAAGAGATATTCAGATCTAAGTAAAACAACAAATATTCATATTGCCAGCCTTCATTTTCTCACCAGTCATGGTGCTCATAAGATTCATATCTGTGTCACTGCAACTCTTCACATTGCTTCTGCTGACCTAAACTCCTCCAACATGCCTTCTTTTGGAAATACTAGTATTTCTTGACTTCTGTGTCAAGTATCCTTATGTCCTGTTCCCTTTAAAGTGGGGTCCTTTTGTATCGACTTCCCTGTGTGTTTCTAAATATGTGTACCAAAATTTTAATAACTTCAATAAATTTTTGATAACTTTGATTCCCCCTTTCTAGGAAATCCCTAGTACACCTTTACTCCCCTGTACCTCTTCCCCAGCTTGTAAAAAAGTTGAGTCAAGCTGGACTTCTCAGCTTCAGACACAGTGTTATTCTAAGACACTGTTCTGCAGCTGAGAAGACTAGTCACTTTTCATTGCCCCCCCGTATATTTTACAGGAAGCCAGGCAGCAGATGAGTGAATCTAGAGGCACTGAAGGATTCAATACTAAGTCAATTTAATATAACCAATGAATTCATAACTTGTACATAAATACCTAAAATCCCTAATTCTTACAACTGACTACTCTCGTTTTAAATTGTTACCACCTATATCTGGATGCTTTTTGTTTAAAATATTCTAAATGCAACCATAAGCAATTCTGAGCCAGGTCAAAATGCAGACTTCATTTGGTCTCTGGCCAAGGAATGACTTTCCTGGGTTGTCTGAACAAATCTGTTCAGCTGCTTTTTAGTTACTACTAGAGTAAAAACAGCAACAGCAACCCTTTCCCATTATAACAAAATTCTAAGCTATCAAGAAATAGCATAGAAATTATCAGCTATGAAAACAAAATTAAAACCAAAAGTTCAAAAGGGGAAAATCAGGTTAAGACATTATGCATGTAAAATAAAGTGAGGTGTACATCAGGAATGTTGAGTAATCACAGCTCTATCTAGAATTTTTAAGAATAAAAGCTGCTCACTGGAGGCTTTATATGGCTGCTAAACCTCACTTGTTTAAAGTTATGCATATGATTTCATAGGCAGTATTTTTAAGATTAGGAGAAATTTCCTTTCTTCACTTGCTTAACTTCTCAACTTGTGATTCTATTGATGTAATAATTTCTTTAATTGTTCAACTGAAACCCATAGGTTTCAAAGACCCACAAGACTTAGAATGTGTTTAAAAACAGGAGAAAAACAAGAACTACAGTCTTTTTTCCTGTATCATAAAAGAGAGAAAAAAGACTCATTGCTCCTTTTTACCTCTGTTTCTGATCACTGTTTGCTAAAACCGCACATAAATCTCCATTGTCAATTAGCTGCAGCAATAAAATAATTTATCCTGCCCTATCCCATTCTGAAGAATGAGATGTGGCATTCAAGACCAAATACAGAATATCTTCCTTTTCAATTTTCTTTAAAGATTGAAAAAGAAACCAATAAATCCTTGAGAGACAAATTACTCAAATTAATTAAAATCACAATAACCATCATCATTTACCTGCTCTATATTATATTTTCTATTTCTGTGAAACTAAAAAGGTTTTGTTGTTTAGATAGATTTTGCATCCAATATCTGTTCACTTCTGTATTAGGTATTGTTCCTTTCTTGTCTGGCTGTGTTTTCAGGGATGCACATGTAGTCATATACACATACATCAGGCCTTTATTGTTCTAAACTGTATAGAATCATGTATGCATATGTACATATGGCTTATAAACAACTAAACAAAGCTGCCAAACCTTAATCTATTGTCTTTTTCTCTATGTGCATATGCTCTTGCATGATTTCTAAACATATAGTAGTACATAATTATGAAATTACATTAGACACGTAGATACCTTGGTAGACCCTCATGCTCCCAGTGGAAAAAAGCACTAGCAGGTGGTCTTTCACTTAAAATGTTTTGTAATGTACTCTTTTTCAGGTGAAACTTTAGCACTAGGTTATGGATCTGCATTCAAAACCACAATTAAAAAAAACTCAGTGATCTAAATAATTTATCTTCTGATGGAGAGCCTCTGATATAGCAACAAGTACCACAGTGGTAACATAATAGGAATTAAGTTGTCAGTTGATCATGATGACCCTCAGAACTAAATCTGAAACAGAATTTGGAGACTGAACCCATGGAAGTCAAAATGTCCGCAGTGAGAGAGACAGAGAAGGAGACTTGTCCAATTCCTGTATGAAATAAATTTTGTACTACATTTTCATACAAGTAATGTTCTTGTGTTTCACTTATTCATTTTGTTTGATATTTCCTATGACATTTCGCTGTGATGTGATCTCTAACTCACTTAGGTTACAACTTCCTTTGACACCATGCGTACTAAGTCTGACCCTTACTGAAGAATCTTGAATCATATGAATCTTAAGAGTTAGCATTCATGAGCCAGGTGTAGATAAACACATACCTTTATATTTTTTTATGATATGTAAAACGTCTCTAAAAGGGTAAAGACATATAGTTACACATTTTTCAGATATGCAGACTTCAGAACAACAGAATAAAAATGCTTTTGAATAACAATATGAAAAAGTTCCACATTTACTAGCATTTTTGTATTATCTCATCTTAAGGTGAAGAGGAACAATGTCCACAGTGAAAATCACATTTGATGTATAACTAAACTGAAGAGAAATATTAAGGTTTTTATGAACACTTATGTGAAAGAGGTTACCTACCAGAGTCATTTTAAGGGGTTTCTTTTGTTAACAGCTTTGCAGCCCTAGCACAATAATAGTACAATACAAATGAACTCAATAAAAGCATACAGAGCAAACTCATTAGAGGTTAAGCTAGCTGAAGAACACCGGGAAAGTTAGAAACAGATGTGATAAGCTGTCCACGATAAAAACCTAACCAAACTTACTTACATTCATGTAAAAATAGAAGTATATGATAGTAGGATTTTGCATACATGTAGTATACATTTTTCCCTGCTATAGCAACAATAACAAGTAAATCTTTGAGGCTCCCCCAGTTGATTAAGTATTCCTGTATTACAGGTGGGAAATTTTAGAGAGAAAAAGATTTAGTGACTTTCCCAAAATACTGATATTAATTTTTGAAACGTACAACTTCTTAGGATTTTTTGGTTTCCAAGTCTGAGATTTTTATACTATACTACAGAACTTTCTCTTGTTTAATAAATAGATACGTTCTGTGCTCGCAACTTAGCTATAACCCATACTCCTCTCTGGAGTAACTTGAAACTATGATGGCATTTTAAGACTGTGCTCTATGTGTCTGTATGTGGAGATTTGCATTTATTTGCCGTACTGAGACATCACACTTTTGAATGCCGTCTTGCTTCATTCTCCCCTCTCACCAAGGACTTACAGGTACTTCTTGATTAGCAGCACTGCCATAGATACAAAAATTGCACCTTTTCTTGTGTTTTCTACCAGTATTTTTCCAATTATGCTTACATGGAATCCTCTGGCGAAACCCCACTTGGGTAGAATTTATTTGGGGTTCTTGAAGTCCTATTCAGATTTATGTGATGCCATATAAAATGATAGAAACAGCAAAGCAGCTAAAACCCAACTCAGAATTTGAATCATGAACACTGTAGACCTTCACTTTGCTATTATCCATATTGCTAAGACTCTGTAAATGGCTTATAACAATTATTTTTTAATGAGCATACTAAATTTCTGGCCAGTTCTATGGTAACTCAAGTGATCAGAAAAGCTCTGAGGGACCCAGTACAGTCTCTCGTGTAAATAATACAAACTTAATAAAGTAATTAATAAATATTTTTAAACATTCTGATTGTATATGAAATAGAGAAACTAAAACAGTTCCAAAAGAACCATTTCATCCTCTGACAAAAAAATGTGCATTTTTTAATTTTCTATAAGGCATACATTTTCCTTAAAAAATAAAAACAAAGCTAGTAAATTACATTTTAGAACTCTATTTAAAGATGCTCATGGAGAGACTTAAGCTGACAAAACTCAGGAAATTCAAATGTGGAAGTAGAAACATAAATGTAAGAGGGGTGTAATTCATGCCATTATACCTGTTTGAAACAATTTGTGTGAGTTAAGGATAGAGTGCCAGCATAAACTTTGAATTTATTGGCTTTTGTTGCTTTAAATCAGACCCTTCACATTATTTAAACATAGTTTTTGTATTTAATATTCAGAGCGATAGAACACGTACATTTGGCTACAGATAGATACATAATTCATGTTGGTAGGAAGCATACCTTATAACACTTAAGTGGTTTATTAAACTTGTTTCATCTGATATAGGATAAATTCTGTAATTGACGGCAAGTCATAGGCAGATCCTACATCTATCATATTTAAGATTACCTTATGTTACAGAAACTATTCTGCTTTGGCCTCTCAAGGGCTTTTTTTTTCCTGGAGAGAAAATATATGAAATATGTTAATGTTGTTTAAAAATGACTTAAACCTGAACTCCTACATGAAATTAGTTTAGTGGTCTCAACTCAGTCCCTAGCAGACAGTTGAGTATATCAGGAAAACCATCACACATAATTTGGCACCAGTCAGTGGGACCAGCAGCCTCTGATCTAAAGAGGCCTGGCGATGAGCCTGGGGAGGCTGAATGACCTCTTATTTTAGGGACCATGAACTCTTGAAGTCAGAAGGGAGGTCATATTGTACAGGGAGGTTATTTCTGTACTTGCTCCCTCTCAAGTTTATAGTTCATAGTAGAATTATTTGAAATTACCCCACCTATTTGATGAGCATGGATAGGGAAAAGAAAGTAAAGGGGATTGTCTCTCTCAGACAGTGGATTCCACTTGGATCTACTGACACTAGAATTTTCTTTCCAGTCTTCATTGATTTCTGTTACCTGTATGGCTTTACCAATATGGACTGAGAGGAGTCTTAGGGTGGAGCAGACTACAACTAGATTGTGGGGTTACAAGCTTTAGGACATCTAACGTTTCTCATTGTCTGCATCATAACAGATTGAAATGCTAATAGCCAGCAATAATCTGACTCTTTGCTCCTGGTGTTGACTATTAATAACTACAGACTGATATTTTGGGACATAAGTCCTAATGCTAACAAGGCATGTCTAAAATAAGTAGATGTGTCAGGGTGACTAAAATATCGTAAAGATTGTGACACAGTTTTATTTTTTAAAGAGTGGATAAATGTAGATTATCAAGTAAGTGAATACCATTTAGTATTTTTGCTACAACTGCTGTTATTTGCTTGTTCTTTGGTAGTCATGTTGCACCAGCCTGGAATAATGATCATTTAAGAAAAGTTTTTCTCAAACTTCTGCAAATCATGCTCATCACCAAGACAAGTGGAATGCCACTGCTAAAATCTCTCCATAGTTAATATATTATTAAAGTACATTCTGAGATAAGATTATCCCAACTTTCTTAAAGGTTTTGAATAATGCAACTCTTAATGTTCATATCTGAAGTGTCAACTCAGACTTTAAATGATAGTGGCAATGAAAATGAACAGAGCAGTTACACTGCAGTTGTGCTAGTTCAAGCTCACTGCTAGTAAAGGTAGATGTGTTACATTAGCAACTCTTAAACTATTTATGAAATACTTCTGCACAATCACAACTTCTGGAAACTTAATTTAAAGACAGAAGAATGAAAGGGAATCTGACCTATGATTGAGAATTCTCCTTTTCTTCCTTTGCCATTAATTAGCTCTTTTCTGTGAAGAGATATGCTGGTACATATAGGTCTAGTACAGGAATAGTCACAGAAAGATAGAAGCTTTATAAACTGGTGAAAGAACATCACAGTTGGGCTAGACAGGTAACATTTCTGTTGATGGTAGTATTTGTAGCAGATGCCTTTTTCTTCATTTTTCCTGGAAAGGAATGGCATACTTTGAGGAAGTTCACAAGAGTTCTTTAAAAAGGTTGTTACAAGCTGCAAAATAAAGAAGGCTTCAAGCAAATATTGAAATCTTCACTTTGGGAGTCATTAAATGAGCAAACGGTCATGAGTACTCCTGTCTGGATGTGTAATAGTGTATAGATATCTGGCTACCTTAGTGTTTCCCTTTGCATTTACGCTAGGTTCCCTTGCGATGAGTCTTTCATTTGACTGGTTCGTCCTTGCATCTCTGCAGAATTGGGTTACTCTGGTTACAATTATTCTATTATGCATTTATTGACTTTCTTAAGTTCATGGTTTATAAGGTACAGCCTTTTTCAGAGATATGGGGTTTGGATTGCAGGAAAATAATTGCGTTTCTGTTTGATTTTGCCTTTGTGTTCATGCTTTTAAAGTCTCAGACCCTGAATGGGTACAGGGAGCAGAAGGACCTGGTATACAGTATCGACCTGGATGGCACTGTAACAAATTATTTTGTACGCAAATAATAAGAATGATAATAGTAAAGTTGTTAGTGGAGCTTTAGGGTCTGATTCCACAGGTTTTAGTGACAGCAGTAATTCTTTTTCATGTTAGTAACTTCACAGACAGCAAAGATCACTCAGGAGACTAAATTTTGTGGAAGTAGGCTCAGACTTCAGGTGAACATTCGTCTTCTCCATTAAATAGATTTTTTTTTAAGGCTCTAGAGCACAAGTCTATGATGAGTGGCTGAGGGAATCGTGGCTGTTTAGCCTGGAGAAAATGAGGCTCAGGGGAGACCTTATTGCTCTCTACCACTACCCAAAAGGAGGTTGTAGTGAGGTGGGTGTTTGTCTCTTCTCCCAAGTAACAAGTAAAAGGACAAGAGGACATGACCCCAAGTTGCACCAGGGGAGGTTTAGGTTGGATATTAGGAAAAACTTCTTCACCGAAAGGGTAGTCAGGCACTGGAACAGGCTGCCCAGGGAAGTGGCTGAGTCTCCATCCCTGGAGGTGTTTAGAAGATGTGTAGATGTGGCGCACAGGGGCATGGTTTTGTGGTGGGCTTGGCAGTGCTAGGTTAACGGTTGGACTCGATGATCTTAAAGGTCTTTTCCAACCTAAACAATTCTATGATTCTATAATTCTATGATTCTATAATAAGAATATTCTCACATTTTTGAGACATTTTAGCATGTCCTGCAGTTTTCCCTACTTGATACTGAATTTATCAGAGCAGCAAACCAAGATTTTAGCCACTTTTCTCTTAACGGTCCATTAAAAAAGTCTTCAAAAGGAGCTTGGCACTCGAAGAAATTAAGTTTCTTAGGAAAAAGTCAGGCTGAAAACACTTGTTTTTTTTTTTTACTCTGTATCAAATCAAGACAATGTCGTTGATATGGGATGGGAGAGAGAAGGGTGTTGACCATTAAATAAACCAGTGGCACATTTGCTTTGTGCCATTCAGATGGTACAATTCAGTGTTTGAGTAAGGAGATTACTTGAGACAAAACTCTTGAATGAGGAACCTGGTTGGCTTTGAGATGTGACTGGCAAGTGAAGAGAGGCTTGTAAGTATCAGTCCAGTGGAAGATTCCAGTGGAAGTAAAGAAGTAAAGAAATTACAGTCCTACAGTCCTCAGTAAAGAAGTTACAGTCCTCAGAAAATGTGTCCAGCTGTGATGTTGCTCCTTCAGGGCACCAAAAGAAAAGGGAAGATTTCAGTCTATTAGCCAGATGAAAAGTGTCAGATTTGTTATCCTCCCAAAGCAGACAATCTTTTTTGGCTCTAAAATAAGAACTGATGTAAAGATTAAGATAATCCTCATTTCTTTTGAGGAGATAGCATAAATATTTTGAAAATAAAATACTTGTAGAAATTTTTTTACCATTGTAAGAGCAGTTCACACAGATGATTCTTTTCCACCGGGTTGCTGAAAACAAGATTTTTTTCATACTCTGTCTTTCTGTTGATCCAAGAGACCTCCAAAGTTAGTGTTAGAGAAACAGACACAAATCATCTAATGCACAGCAAATTTCCAGTGGCACCATGTTTCGTACTGATGTGTCTTAGACTTAGTTTAACGATGGTAGGATCAGTTTGATGTTATTGGCTGTTGGCCCCACTCTGAGAGGTGGCGAAAGATCTTCTTCTCTCCTATTATTTTGACCGCAAAATGCTCAGCAAACCCCAGACTCCCACTGGCCTCAACAGAAATGCAGAAATTCAGGACACTTAACTCTTTCCAGGATTGCACCCAGATGGATATGACCATTCATCAGTTAATTTCACTGCTTTTCAGCAGTTGTGAAATATACACCATGATACGCCTTTTTTGAACAGCTGGAAAATTATGTTGTAACTAAAATTCCATATTCAGCTTCCCATGGAATGCATTTTGCTCTGAGAGCTGAGAGACAATCTAAATAGTGGCTAGATACACCCCCACAATAGTCATAAATGTCACAGTATTTGGAGGGTTGGGATGTTGTTTTAGGACAAAGTCATTTTTTAGTGACATCCATTTTAATTTGTATCTAATGTGGGATTTTTATTGCATTTTATGTATAAAATACAGAAAAATAGAAATGATAAGATGTTTAACATCCTTTTTGTAGTGTAATTAGGCATTTATGTACTCTTACTTTTCTCAGTTGGACAATAAATCCTGAGGGTTTTTCCCTTGTGAGCCAAATTCTGCTATCTTTACTAATCTTGATGGGCTGTTACATCAGCCTACAAAGTAATCTCAGTGGGCCAAATTCCTGTCTCCAATACACCCACGTAAATTGAAAGCAATCCTATAATTATGATTACACCAAAAGCAGAATTCGGCCCAGTGATTTGAAAGAGCTAGGCAGGCAATATTTGCCCAGTAGTATTTGCTCTCAAACACTTTATTTTCTTCTTGCATTCATAATCACAGTTCTGTGTGTGTCAATAAGTCCTGTAGAATTGAATGAACAGAAAAAGATTGTGATGAGTAATGTTTACAACTTCCATTATTAGAAAAGCTGTCACTCTTCATTTCCCACTGAAGCCAATGGAAGCTGAATGTGTCGGAGGGGAAGGTGGCACTAGATCTCCACGACCTAAGTTATGTCCAATGCATTACAAAGTGCAGATGGAAAGGGATTACAGCTAAATTAAGGCCATCAGCTACCATGTAAGTCATAACTGATGAAGATCATGTCTAATTTGTGTTTATAGTCTTAACAATGGTCTGGGAACTGGTTTTGAGGAATAGCAGCCCCTTTTTAAAGATCTATCATAGCACCTATCTAAGTTGCAGGTAATATTGGAATTATTTCTTACACTAATTAAATTATCTGCCAAGACTTTCCAGCCTGGTAATGCTACATGGTGTTGCAGTATAGAATGATACTTATAGGCAACAAGTCCAGCTGTAGACTAACCTAAGAACTGATTTTTCAGCCTTTTCTTTTCAATGCCTCTGGTTCTCGTATCTCAGATTGTAGGTGCATAGAGTTTAAAAACATAACCTCAAGCACTTAGAAAACATCAGCTATATCCAGAGTTTTGAATTTGGCATTTAACATAGTTCTCTAGCAAAATTCACCTGAATTCAGTGGAACACACCTTCTGATCTCCTAAAGGACCAATTTGGTTGAAGATAATGGAAGTTTTGAATGAAGAAGAGATTTAGTAGCTACCACCTGAAATGTGCAGTAGAGGACTTTTGAAATAAGGGATTTAACATTTTCTGACTTTTAACGTTTTTACATTGTAGTCTATTTCAGTTCCTTGTAAGTGATTTTAATTGTCATGAAAATTAAAAGATCGACTGCATTACAGATCATCTTCTACATAACCACAAAACTGCTACAGGATAAGAGGCAGGTAGAGAATGCTCCACATTGCAACAGAAACATGCTTAAATTCTATCTATCTGTAGCAATACATGCACAATACATTCTTAATGCATAAACTCATGCATATGTTGAATTTTTCATGCATGAACAGTAACTTTGAAGACAATGACCTATTCATATTCACAAATACAGCACACAGATAAGCACTGAAGGATGATTTAATCTTTGCCAAAGTGTGAACACTTTTTTTATTTTGTCAGAAAAAGGGACAGGTTTCATTGCAAGATTTTCCACATAAAATACACTGTTAAGTGTAAGCTACTGCATTTATGTGTTGTAACCAATAGTGCATAAGCATATATGAAACAGAGTATCTTGCTTTACTGCCTAAATATTAAAATACTATGGGGCAAATTCTTAAGTTATTTTCAAAGGTCAAATTTGCACTGAATAAATACTGAACAAGAACTTCAAACTATGACCTCATTACTAATTGTGTTTGTTTATGCCTAATGTGTGATAATAACATTTTAGATTTACCTGAAAATGCCTGGCAGAATAGAACTGTTTAGAGTTGCAGAATCTCACTGATCTGGAGACATCTTTGTTAATGAAGCCTTAAGAGTTTTCTGGCTCTAAAAATCTTAAAATGCTAGGTTTATTCTGTCTCTTTTTCATAAAAGCAGAACTCTGCAAGGATCCCTGGCAGAGATTTCCTCCAGCCACTGTATGACAAGGGGCAAGACTCCAGACCCTTGCTAGCCAGCAAAGGAAGGAGGAATTTTGAGTTTCTGACCCCTGAGATTGGCAAGAGGTGAAGGATATTAAAATTCACTTTGCTGCACTACCGCCACACTATCTTCAGCGTCTTTTAACCACTCTGACTTGTTATCATGAGACCATTGGAGCTATGCTGCCACCAGCATGTAAAAGCCCTCAGGATCTTGAAAAGTGCTAGCACGAAACCTGCACTTCTGTGTTTCACTGGAGATGTTAATTGTACCTTTCTCCTAATTAGCATATTTCTGTTCCTGAAAGCAGCAAGCTGATTTTCTAGGAAATTTGTTTTTAAAGGTTTAGTTTATCCTGTATGCACCGAAATGTCTCCTACTTCCATGGTCAGAGCCAAACTTTGGGTGACATATTTCATGATAGTAATCAGCAAGTCAGCTGATAAACATGGACAACCTTAGACAGCCACAGACTGTATCAAAATAATTATACAAGAAGGAAAGCATTGATGAGCAATCAAAAAAAGTATAGCCTTCAATAGTAAGTAGTATCAAAATCTTTTATATTTGTTTCTTATTTTCTGTTTTAAATGAACTTAGTAAAAAATGAGCTCTACAGAGACATATACCTGAAAGCTCCACCTGCAAATAAATGAAGAAATAAAGAAATAAAGGTAGCTGGTTTTTTTAAATAAGAGGGAAACAAAACAGGTGAACATCTATTTTTTTTACTTTCTCGTTGACTATTTAATTTACAATAAAATTATGGGTAGGCAAATATGTGTATTAATTTCTACATTTTTAAATGCAAAAATGCAAAAGATATAGCATCACTGTTTTGTTTTTTTTCCCAGAACATAGCATGCACATTATGTTACTATAAAATCATTGCAGTATATCATATATACTCTGACATATTTGTTTATAAATCCTGCTTCATTTTTCTGTAACAAGGAATGCAGATGCAAAACCACATTGAGATCTCTTTCTTCAGCTGATGGCTTTTAAGAGCGTCTTAAAAGTTTATTTTTGTGAATCTGCCACTTGTACAGGATTGCTGACGGTCTTTATTTGTCTAATCATTGCATGTACCATATCCTTCAAGTAGGAAGCTGTTTTGAATATCATTTCTTAAAAGCAACTTCCTCAGCTGGGACACATAATTATTACCTCCAGTTCCAATCCTTCAGCCAGCATGGGATGTCAGACTTAAACTAGCAGTTTTATCTATTTATGTATTTGCCCATATATATGCACCAACAAGGTACATATTTTATAATCTGCCTTTAAAACTGGACTAAAACCCAACTGAAATGTTTATAATCAATTTGAGCATAAAAACAGTAGTGCCACAAAACTATTACATTAGCCGTGAAGTAACAAATAAAAGAAAGTGCATCCTTCTTCTGTGTACAGTACACCCCTTTCCAGCAGCACAGCAGCCCCTTTACAGAGGTGCCCGTGGCAGCACACCTGGGGAAGATGTCACTCCAAGGCTGGCTCAGAGGTGCTGCAAAGGCAATGGGTCCTCACAAAAGGTGGCCGGCTGGCAGAGAGAGTTTTGTACCAAGAGCTCTCGCCTCCATAGGTCCCAACTGCACCAGCACAGCGCGTACGTGCACTCAGGGAGAGGCAGATGTTCGTGTTTCCCTCTGCATTCTGTCAGGACAAAAATATGATAAAACCATATAAACCATTCCATTCAGTGATGGGAAAGGCCCGCTTATAGTACTTTCTAGCACATGTAGAGCACAGTCTACTCTACACTTGCTGAGTAGACTGAAGATGGAGTGTCTGTCATAGTTGGAGACACAGCTTGAGACTGTGATTCTGGTGCAGCAGCTCTGGTGCCCAAGCCGTACCGTACGGATGTGTGTCACAAACCTTTACAGGCTGCTATAGTCTGAGGTACAATCCACATCGTCATGCTCACAAGATCTGTATGGTCAGATACAGGCTGTACGCATTTTGTCCCACAGCAGTGCAGAATTTTAGCAGTAAGCCAGTGTTGCTGAGAAGTACAGTAACTTCCACATTTTTCAAGAGATGGTTGTGGGCTTAACAAGACACAGTAACGGAGTGCAGTCAGTGCAGTTGAGTTCAACTCCACAGAAAGTCCTGCCTGCCTATTCCCAATTCCCTGTTTCACTCTCCTTGTCTGCCAAACCCTGACACTCACATAGACTCATAGCCAGGTGCACACAGGATTTTTAAGGAGTGTCCAGCTAAGTGATTCTTTGCCTCATACATGGGTTTAGTGCAACAGCTCCACTGCACTAGAAATAACTACAGAAAAGCTCCTGACACGCAAAACTGCAAGATCTGCAGGATGTAGTGTATTTTCATTTGCAGCTGAACCAGGCTTCTAACTGCAAATTGTGCTGCCAGTTACTCTGTTCTTCGCAGTACAATTCAGCACAGACAGTTGCTAAAGCAGGCTTCAGGCAGCAGTTGCAGGCAGGGTTAAAGGAAGAAGAAGGAGACTTTTCTCAGCTGATTGATACCCCTTCCTGCTTTCTGAGAGAAGCTGGCCCCTTAAGGGACTGAATCAGATAGCCGTAATTGCTATATTGAGGCAAAGGAACTCCTTAGACAGAACTAACAGATTGGTGTTTTCTCCAGCCAACTTCACCTCTCTATCTTGAAAAGGAGTGCTTAGCCTGTGACGCACCCAAAGCCTAAATGGAGCTCCCCTCTCCTGCTTCTTTGGTCAGGGCTCATAAGAGTTTAATTTCAGGAGCCATGGTTCCCAAAACTTGCCTCAAAATGCAGCAACATTGCGATGTGAAATTAAAGAATTGTAAATGGAGGCAAACAGGTTCAACAGAGCCTGAGTGGGGCAGTACGGTTGTTGCCAGTGGATCAGAGGATCGTGGTGTGTCTCAGGTAGGAACTCCAACTTAGTCCGACCTCCTGCTCAAAGCAGTGAAGTATGGGAACCTTCTGCATTACAGAGGGTTCATGTCAGAAATTCATGTTGTATTTCATTCCCACCTATGGCATGGTAATGAAGAAGATTGGCCTTCCTTTTGTTTCAACAACATACCTGTAGAAATAAGCCAAAAAGGCATTTTAAAATTTCCAGCCTACAAAATGCACATTTATATTCCTTCCTGCGAAATCTGAACTATATTAATTACAATTCTCATTATAATTACTTTAAGATTTTGAGGAATAATGGGAAAATATTTTGAACTGTTACATATTTTTTATCAGGCTTGTGACTGAGTCAGACAACAGTGGCTGTACAACAATACGCTGCTGGCCTACTTTTTCTTTATTTACAAATGTGTCCAAAACCGGTTTTCTAGAGTGGAAATTTTTTACATTCACAGAACACAGTCAGAAGTGACCTTGCAAAATGCAGGACAGTAGAGGACTATACCCAAAATCTCTACATATACATATACAGATACTTTGATAAAAGTATATAAACAAGTGAATGGTGTGGAGAAAATAAATTTGCATTTTCCCATTAAGTAACTGAAAACAATGGTGGGAAATCAAAAATGTTTAAAGTTGGCAAATTCAAAATAAATTAAAAAAATATTTATTTATATGACAAATAATTAAAGCGTGGGACTCATTGCCGTACAAAGTCGATAAAACTAAGAACTTGGCTAAGACCTAAAAGGGACTGGTAATTTATAGAAATAAAGACAGTGCAGAGGTCATCATAGGGAAAGCTGACCAAAAAAAAGAGGACTGAACAGAACACCCTTTTTCTTCACAGTGTTTAACTGTTGAAGAAAATACTCTTTTCCACTTTCTGTGATATCAGTGCTGGAGACAGCGTGTTGGATCAG
Source organism: Platalea leucorodia (assembly GCF_965183815.1). Lineage (NCBI taxonomy): Eukaryota > Metazoa > Chordata > Aves > Pelecaniformes > Threskiornithidae > Platalea > Platalea leucorodia. The sequence continues at coordinate 36,926,517 of NC_138858.1, read as the reverse complement.
TTCCAGCATGACAGTTCTAATTTTATGTTTGTCTTTAAGAACAATTTAATAACTGACTTGAAATTAATAACTGCAAAATTATACCAAATGAAAGATGGAAACATCAGTTCATATAGCATGATAATGGTAAAATTCACTGTTACACAAGGTCATAGAGCCAAATGCTGTGGCTGAGCTTTATTAAAATCTAAGTAAATTTATGACCAGTAAAAACCTTTACAGTGTTGCCTTCTAACCCTAGGGCAATCAAATTTTATGTGACCTGGACTAGTTGCCTTAGAAGTTCTGTATTTCACAACTGAATTGGTATCCAGTGGGAGTTGTGGACTATCAGCTGTTCTGTGTACAAATGGGCTTTGTTCTGTGTTTCCGCAGCTCAGCACTACCTGCTGTTACAGATGACAGGATACAGAACCCGAGGAACTAGCCACCTGCTGATGGACATCGTATCTTCTGTTCTTATAAACTGGAAGGCTCCAAGAAGGGAGAACATTAGATGCCACAGCTCAGTCAAATTAACCTAAGGTACAATACTTCCTCCTGCCTTTTAAGAGGAGGAAATTGCACATTTGTCTCAAATGGCATACATTTCTGATTTTTACTATAAAAAAGGAATGCATTTCATTGGATAAAATAATCTTATTTTCCTACTGTTGTCTCCCTCCATTAAAAAAAACATTCCTTCCTCATTTTGGCCATCATTGGAATCCAGGGAGATCAGAGTGGAATTCTTGCACTGTTTAAGGGTTACCCAGTATTTTAGTTATTAGAATTAAGTTAATGATCACTTCAATTTCCAAAAGGAGATATGTGTGCACTGTGTGAGAATGGACTGGTTTTGAAGATAAGCTTTAATTCTGAAGAAGGTTGGCCAAATAATAGCTACTTTGTACTAGCATTCTCTTAATGCTTTTCACCTTAACCAGGTTATGATGCATTGTCTTGCACATTACATCAGTGTTAACTTAAAGAATTCCAGATTATGTATCATTGCCTTCCTTCCCACAGTGACCTCTTTTTACCAATCAGTACCAGCATTATTGTGATTTGTAGAATCTGATATAATGAAATTATATCTTGTACTTGTTACACTTTAAACTTTTAATGAGCATTCTTTTATATATCATACATATCACTTATGCTATCAAGAATATGTAATTGCAGAGAAGTTGTAGTCTTCTCCTGACTATAAAATCCTGTCAGTGTGTAACACATGAAGACATTCAAAAGCATGGCCAAATGGCAGGTCGACCAGCTGACACCAGCTCAGTCACAGAATCACAGAATCACAGCCTGGCTGAGGTTGGAAGGGACCTCTCGAGGTCATTTTGCCCAACCCCCCTGCCCAAGCAGGGCCACCTAGAGCCAGTTGCCCAGGACCATGTCCAGATGGCTTCTGAATATCTCCAAGGATATCTCCATAATCTCCCCAGGCAACCTGTGCCAGTGCTCAGTCACCCCCACAGTGGAAAAGTTTTCCTGATGTTCATAGGGACCCTCCTGTGTTTCAGTTTGTGCCCATTGCCTCTTGTTCTGTCACTGGGCACCGCTGGCAAGAGCCTGTCTCCGTCCTATTTGCACCCTCCCTTCAGGTGTTTATATACATTGATGAGATCCCCCCATGTCTTTCTCTCCAGGCTGAACAGTCCCAGGTCTCCCAGCCTTTCCTCACAGGAGAGATGCTCCAGTCCCTTCCATCATCTTTGTATGATGTACATCCATGTATCTCTTGTACGGGAAGCCCAGAACTGGACACAGCACTCCAGGTGTGTCCTCACCCGTGGTGAGTAAAGGTGAAGGATCTCCTCTCTCAACCTGCTGGCAACGCTCCTCCTAATGCAGCCCAGGATGTCATTTGCCTTCTTTTCTGCAAGGGCACATTGCTGGCTCGTGCTCAAACTGGTGTCCACCAGGACCCCCAGGTCCTTTCCTGCAAAGCTGCTTTCCAGCTGGGCAACCCCCAGCATATATTGGTGCATGGACCCCAGCATATATCAGTGCAGACATCCCCAATAACAAATGCTTTCTGATCATTTTAAATAAACTGTGCTGCTTTTCTACTGCAAGGGACAATCACAGCAGAAGAAAGCTCTTTTGCAATACATCATTACTGCTTATCTTTTCTGACGTCACTGCACATAAAGCAGGAGAATAATCATCGAAATCATTCTCCTGCCCTTTTGGAGAGGGACATGCTTATCTCTTCTCCCTGGTTTCCAGTGACAGGATGCATGGGAATGGTTCAGAGCTGTGTCAGAGGAGGTTCACACTAGATATTAGAAAACATTTCTTTAGAGATAGGGTGGTCAAACACTGCAACAGGCTTCCAAGACAGGTGGTCGATGCCCCAAGCCTGTCAGTGTATAAGAGGCATTTGGACAATGCCCTTAATAACATGCTTTAACTTTTGGTCAGCCTTGAATTTGTCAAGCAGTTGGACTGGATGATCATTGTAGGTGCTTTCCAGCTGAACTATTCTATTCTATTGTGTTCTGTTCTGTTCTGTTCTGTTCTATTCTATTCTATTCTATTCTATTCTATTCTATTCTATTCTATTCTATTCTTATCCTATCCAATCCTATCCTATCCTATCCTATCCTGTCCCTCATAACTCTATGACTTTATAATGTTTTGCAGTAACAACAGTTCAAGAAAATTGTTCTTCTAAATGCTAACAAGTGTATAATCCAGGTAAAAGACATCACTGAAGCCAAGTTCTGCTTAGGTGACACCTGTCATTGGATCATGGTTACATTTCATGCTGAGAACGGCTTGATAATGGAAATGGAAGTTCAGTCTGAAGGTAAAAAAGAATCTGGGATGAGCTGCTGAAATTGTGGGATGACTGAAGACTGCATAAATCCATCAGAATGTGCTATGATATGGCAATTAAAAGGAATGTAGTTTCTCAGACTATTCAAGCAGAAGTTGATGATTGTTTTACAGTATTCATGGAAGGATACTGCTAGAATCAGCTTTTTCCACAGAAAGTATTTTTAATTTTGCATGAAGATCTATTTATGTATTTGCTGAATTATTTCATAAATAATATTTTCCTTGCAGAAATACTCAGTATGGACATCTGCAAACTGAGAGGAAAGAAGAATGATGTATGGCAAAAAATCTTTTAAAAATGTAAGCTCTAAACACTCTACTATGTTTGCTTGGACCATGAAATGAAAACAGATTGGTCTAATAGTAAATAAGAGCAACATTTGCAGCTGCTAGAGGTAACAGGAGTAGAGGAAGTTTGAACACTAAAAATTCTTAACTTGAAGTGTGTATGAAAGAGAATGTAATCTGTGTCAAGGAAATCTTGGAGTTTTCTTATTTAACCATGAAGGATGGTGTACAGTTTCACATTTTCTTCTCTGAATTTGGGTGCTATAAGTTTCACTGTTTTCTTTCTCAGTTCACAATATTACAGAGCTTGAGATTATTGTACAGAATTTTGTTTCCTCCATCATGTTTTGAGCACGAAATGATAGGGATGCAGTAGACTTCAGTAATAACACCTCTCATCAGCATCATATTTTAATAGTAAGAAATTGTTGAAGTTTTAAATGTAATGTATTGTCATGGAAGTAAATTAACACTATTGAAGGCAAAGATAACATCCCACAGGAATCTGTGCATGCCATATGCAATATAGCTCCCAGAACAATTTTGCACGTATCTGTCTGACATGCTTTCTACTTGTGAAACATGTATCACTGAAAAGGAAGTAATAAAAATGTATTAGTCTATGTGATTTCTAAGCAGTAATTCCTAATATTGTATGTACAGTGCTACCAATACAGTAAGTCATCCTGCCTTTGGCATCTGTATTTGGGATTTGTCTCAGAACAAAGCATTTTAAGAACTCCATCTACATAATCTGTTGCTTATTTACTATGTAAAAAACTCTGTTAAATACTGTTCCTTTCCCAACGGATGACTCTCTGTAGCAATACCCTAGGTTGGCATGCCAAGGCATAGAGGGCAATCATGTGCCACAACTATAATTTCTAATTCCATGTAAAGCATTGATACACAGCGTTTTACAACAGCAGATTTCAGTCCCGATGCCTGTATTTGATTCATGTGCATATAGATCAGTTCTACACCCAATATTATTTTTCTTGGCATGTAGCTGGCATATAGATTATTTCTTCCACATTGCTTTGAATGTATTGTATATTTGTCCTTTGCTGTAACAAATGACTCAGATATTTTCATGTCTCACCACAGAAACAGTAAATTAATAAATGTCATTGTATTAAATCAGTTAGAAATCTGATTCTGATCTTTGAAAACAGAACTTGAGGCATAGGCATGTGTCTATTTGAGGACATTAAATTTACGGCACAGGCTCCCAGCATTTGGTGATTGATAGACACAAGTTAATCTGTGTTTCTTATTCCATGGCCTAATTCAGCAAAACACTTAACCAAAGTGCTTGATCTTAAACAAATACTTAAGCCTTTTCCTGTCAGAGATGTTTTTTTCAAATGAGTGTCCCATTTCATCAAAATAATGATATTTAAACCTTAAAAATAAACTAGAAGTTTGTCAGTCTAGGTTTTCTGCTGGAACTTAGCACATAACTTTGCATATAAGATGGATCTCTTCTGGGAAGCTTTAGGAAAATGGTGCAAAGCAGCTGCCAACAAGCCATATCAGCCACTCTTTACCACTAAGCACCTGAAGAAAAAGAATCACCTGCCTCACTTCAAAGTGAACGACAGTGTGGCCCAAATAATGAAAGAATTAAATGTCTCATTTTGCCAGACAAGACTAAAATCATCTAGGACTAATCTAAAGCTGACCAGGGCATAACTCAGTCATCAGCCTTTGTATGTTTTGGGACCCACTTTCTTAATTGAGAACATTTTGTACGGTCATATAACTTTTCTCTGGTATGCAACAAACAGAGCCTATTTCATCATGACAAACAGAGGAGAAATTATGTCTTGGAACTTATCAGGACAGACTTTTGTTTTACTGTAGATATGTTTGTATGCCATGCTAGTAATCACTAAGCACAGCTATCATTTGTTAGGTGATTACACTCTTAGTATGAAATAGAATGTCTGTTTTGTATGGTTTGGAGATGGTCACTTAAAGGGCAGCTACAAAGAGGACAGAGGCTCTCTCTTCACAGGCAGCCACATGAAGAAGACAAGGGACAACAGGTACAAGTTGTACCGATGGAGGTTTCCTCTTGACATAAGAAAGAAAATTTTTACAGTGAGAACAATCGTTCACTGGAACAACCTCCCCAGGAACATGGTGGAGTTCCCGTCGCTGGAGGTTTTCAAGATGTGATTGGACAGGGTGCTCGATAACCTCATCCAGGCTCCCTTTCCCACAAAGGGTTGGACCGGATGATCTTTCGAGGTCCCTTCCAACCTGGGCTTTTCTGCGATTCTATGATTAGAAAGAATTAACACAAACTTCTAAATCGCTAGAGAGTGCATTTCTCTTTCTTTGTATAATGACTAAGGATTTATAAATTTAGAACTTGCACATGCTCTTATTTCAGTGCTCTCTTGTAAAGAATACCATACACTGAAGGTGTCTAGACATCATTGTATAATTTGATATATGTCTGCCACTTGCATAAAAATTTTCCACAACCACAATATACCATTGATTCTGAACTGTGACTCATAGTGCAGAAAGACTAATCTATAATTACAAAACTTGGTACATAATTATATTTGACACAATGCTTATTGCATTATTGTCTGATCTCTTCATACATGGACCTATTTACGCACTCCTAGTTTAAGGTCAAAATGACTCTCTAAATGAGTAAAATAATTATCTAAATACTGATTCTATCTATGCCTTTGAAATCCACTTGATACTCCATTCAGATTTATTGCTAAAATTCAGTTGTTACAAGATAGGGAGTTGAAAAAAATTAACTCTTTTGGACTTTTTTCCCCTTTCTCAAAGCTTTACAATATATTTCTTTTTATTTAAAATACAAATTAAAAACCACTGTCATGTGTTCCATCAGGGCCCTGATGGCACTGACAGGGCTTACCAGCCCTGCCCGGCCTCCCCCAGGGCCTCCCCCAGCCCTGCCCATGGTCCAGGACCTCACGACAGCCCCCAGGGCCGTCAGCCCCTGCCCCAGCGACCCCGCAGCAGGGCTGGTCTCCAGCTCCCCTCAGCCCTGCCCTGCCTGGGGCCTGGGTGATGTCCCAGCCGGGCCCTGCCCATCCCGGTCCCCACCAGGTTCCAGTCCCCGGGGCTGGGGCTGCCACCAGCTGCCCCCCTGCCAACCCGGCTGCCCTACTCCTGGCGGGGGTGGTGGGACCCAGGCCATGGCTGCCTCTGAGTGCCCAGGGAGCATCAGTCCCGGCCTGCACGCTGATACACTGTGTTCGTTTAAAGTATGCTTTGTAGTTTGTCCCTGTCAAAGAAATACAAAATGTATATCATCATTTAGTTTACATGAAGGAATCTTCA